>NC_071099.1:20470902-20666812 GCF_027358695.1 Spea bombifrons
TTATTAACCCGAGAAACGCATTTCCACAGAACTTTTTTCTACCCCAAGAATCGAAGTCTCGCCATCTCTCAACTTCACGGAAGGGAGAAACCTGTCCGTCACGTGCTCGGTCCAGACATCTCCGGCCATCTCCGAGGAGGTGGAAATCACTATCCAGAAGGATAAGCAGATTCTGAAAAGCTCCAAGACGGGGAACGCCTTCTATTCGCAGCTCGCCACCGTCGCTCACATGGGGCAGTACACCTGCAAAGCGGAACTGAGGAAGGCTTCGAAGAGCAGCAGCATCTTTGTCGCTGTGACAGGTAAATTCAGGTGTCTCGGGCTGCTCTCCGATGACGTAGACCCCGGTGCCGATCTCTGCTGGAGCAGGGGAATCGTCAAAAACGTTTATTTAGGGCTTCAGGTTTTCCTGTGCCGGGAGAGGGATTTTATTATTAATAAAGTTGTTTTTTTGACCTTTTCTTATTGTGTCCACGTGACTGGAACAAGGTCCAGGAGGAAGGTGTAATTGTACGCAGGAGATCCGTGTCACCTGTAATTCTGTGTCTCTGGCCGCACTGATATTTCCCACTTTCTCCCCATTTGTTGCTGATTGCAGAGCTGTTCCCAAGGCCACGACTCCACGCCAATGTCAGGAATTTAAACTTAAATGAAGGGGATATATTGCCTCTGTCATGCGCGGTTCCTGGATTAAAGTGGGACGTTTTGAGCAACCAGAGCTTTTATTTACTAAAGAACAAGGACTTCAGGAAACAGATGAACATTGGAGGCAAATACAGCACAGCAGTAAAGGAGGCGGACACAGGATCCTACACGTGTGAGATCACCATGTCTAACATCACCAAGACAAGTGATCCAGTCCACGTCAAGGTCCACGGTGAGTCCCGTGTCTGGCGGGGTGTGGATGACGTGGCGGGTGCTCTCGGGGAGTCTGTTTCTTTGTGCTCTCCCCTCCAGTCTCTCCTGCAGCGAGGTATTCCTGCTTCCCGTTCCTGTTCTCATTCACACTAATCTTCTGATATTTGCAGCTCCCGTGTCAAAGCCGGTTCTCGCGCATGAAAGCAGCGGACACCGCATGGTGGTTCTGGGAGACACCATAGAGCTGAGCTGTTGGTCCCACAATGGGACTCTTCCTATCACGTACTCGCTGTTCCGTGGAACCGAGCTGCTGGGCATGGTGGAGGTGACCAGCAAAAAGCCAGCAGTATTTAAGGTTAATGTGACCAAGTCACAGGATCTGGTGATGTACCGATGCCTCGCCGCCAACAGAAACACTCGGTATAACCACTCCAGCGACACCATTAACATCCCTGTTATAAGTACGTTGAGAATTGTAACATGCGGGTAGATTTGGGCGCATGGGGCTGGCATAGCCATCCTTACATCCATCCTTCCATACATACACAAAGCTGTCTTAACCCCTCGCTGACTGCTGCTCTTGTCTCCCTGCAGCTCCTGTTAAAGGTGTCCAGTTTGTCACGATACCGAATGACGGGGATGTGCAGGAAGGGACTGAGCTAAGCCTGGTGTGCTCGGTAGAAGGCGGCACTTTCCCCATTGAATTTCACTTTTATGTTAAGAAAGGAAAAGATCTCGTCCTGAAAAATGCCACCAGTGTGTACAAGCACCATGCCGAGTACGTGGTGTCGCCGTTTAACAAAGAGGAAGATGGAAGTTACTTCTGCAAAGCGTCGAACCGTGCCCAGCACAGCCTACAGAGCCATGCTGTAGCCATGAAAGGTCAGATTCCCCTTTTGTAGTTTGCCATTTGCCTCACTGGGCTGTCACTGATCTGGGTTGTCTCCTCGCACTGCTCGGCCCTTCTCCCTGCTCGCTGACCGGCCCTTCTCCCTGCTCGCTGACCGGCCCTTCTCCCTGCTCGCTGACCGGCCCTTCTCCCTGCTCGCTGACTGGCCCTTCTCCCTGCTCGCTGACTGGCCCTTCTCCCTGCTCGCTGACCGGCCCTTCTCCCTGCTCGCTGACTGGCCCTTCTCCCTGCTCGCTGACCGGCTCTTCTCCCTGCTCGCTGACCGGCCCTTCTCCCTGCTCGCTGACCGGCCCTTCTCCCTGGGCGCTGACTGGCCCTTCTCCTCGCGCACTCCGAACCTGCTCTTCTCCCCGCTCTCTCGCCCGCTCTTCTCCCCACTCTCTCGCCCGCTCTTCTCCCCTCCGCTGCTCCTAGGGTATGACTTGTTTCGTTGCTTTCGTTTGCAGCCGTTCTTGCTAACTGGAAGAAAGGAGTGATCGGCAGTTTTGTGATTTTCATCATCGTGGCTGTGATAATCATCTCATTATACTTTTACCTGAATAAGAAGAAAAAGGGTAAGGAAGGCTGTGCTTAAATGTGATATGTCTTTCCATATATCTATCTAATAGATACCCCTCTATCCACGTCCCTATATCTCTGTCCCTTCAGTGTATTATTCCCCCCCAATGCTATATGTTCTTCACAGTGTTTCTATGTAAAATATGTGGAAGCCGCTGTTCAGAGACCCTTTCTGTTTCCATTTACAGGCCTAGAAGTTGCCCTCGATATGGCTGGGTATGTATATAGGCGAGCATCATCTGCGCTGATCATTAACCCCTGATATATGTGTATGGATTTAATGGACCACACTCACTAAATGTTGCTATCCAGGGAGTTTCTCTGTGACTGAACCTCGCACGTCCACATTAATGTTAGCATTCGATGTCTGGATCTATTAAAAGGTGGTGATGTTACTGTTAACCCTTTATGTTTAGCTGTTAACTCTATCTCTTGTTGCATTTCAGAACACCAAATGCCACCGGTTCAAACAAAGAAAAAAACGCAAAAGCCGAGGATTCTTACATTGGTGAGTTAGAAGTCACGGGTGCCTTTAGACCCGACCTCAGCACATAAGTGGGCTAAAGAAACGCACCACGAAGGCACTCACAATCACAAATGCCCTAATCCCCTAAATTCCTAATCCTGCCCGAGCTTTGCCTCCTCCCGAGTCGGCCATTGCTTTGTGCCAAACCGTAGCGCGCAGGTGGGTCGGCGTTCGGCTTGTTGCCTGAGATTCAGGACATAAAAGCTAGAATTTAGATTAGATTCCCGAGTGGACCCCAGCCAGCCTACCTGCTGCGTCGGGCCGTCTTTCTGCGTCGGGCCGTCTTTCTGCGTCGGGCCGTCTTTCTGCGTCGGGCCGTCTTTCTGCGTCGGGCCGTCTTTCTGCGTCGGCCCGTCTTTCTGCGTCGGCCCGTCTTTCTGCGTCGGGCCGTCTTTCTGCGTCGGGCCGTCTTTCTGCGTCGGGCCGTCTTTCTGCGTCGGGCCGTCTTTCTGCGTCGGGCCGTCTTTCTGCGTCGGCCCGTCTTTCTGCGTCGGCCCGTCTTTCTGCGCCGGGCCGTCTTTCTGCGCCGGCCCGTCTTTCTGCGCCGGCCCGTCTTTCTGCGTCGGCCCGTCTTTCTGCGTCGGGTCTGCTGCTGCTATCTGGTCTGTAACCCTCATCTTGTTTGTTGCAGGATCCGTTCAAAATGAAGACGGAAACCATGTTGTTAACAATTCAGGGGAAAACATAGGTAAAGAAGAATGGTCCTAAACCTACAGAAATGTCTGCCCCAGAGAACAGCATTCGGCATTAAAATCCTGGTCCATGTTTATCGCATGTACCGTATCGCATGTACCGTATAGCGTGTACCGTATCGCATGTACCGTATCGCGTGTACCGTATCGCGTGTACCGTATCGCATGTCACGTGTTATGTTGCCTGATAAGATCCAGTTATTCTGTTACGTACCTGATAGCAGGAGGCCGTGTAATCTGTGCTGACATGTTTCGGCGGCCCTGGTCCCTCCTGCCCCCGCCGGGAACCTGGTTGCCCTGCGGATCTGGCTTCTGCCCCCTTAGTGCCCCATTCCTGCCGCGTATTAGTAGCTTTATTGGTGGGATCTGCTCATAATTTCTTGTAAAGTTATCTTATAAAACACGGGATGTAACGCAGTCCGTGGCATCGCAGTCACGTGTCGCCCCTAATGTCTAAACTTTGGTTTTTTTCCAGGAAATAGTGACGTGGCGTATACAGAAGTGGAGGTGGACACGGCCTCACCCGTCCGAGGTACCTGATAACTGCATGGCATTAAACACGCAATATGTTATAAATCAATGAGAGGATGATGAGGGCAAATGACAGGCGCAGGAGTGCAGGAGGTGACGCTTACTGATTGTGTCCAATGCGTTTTCCAGCTCCGGTAACGAAGGGGACAGAGACAGTTTATAGCGAAATCGTAAAGTGTGACCGCGGTGAGTAAAGAGACGTAGGGAGGGGATGGATCGGACCGCCGTGCGGACCCCAACTGCTAATGGCGCAGACGGTTAGGAGCGTTATGCCCCCAATTTATTATTCTTTTCATTTGTGCCGTCGTCCCGATTTGCAGGAATGAGAAATCCTTTTTCCAGAACAGAGTACTGGTTCTTCTCCAGGTCCCAATCAGCCCTTTATGGTTTCCATCGCTGGGTGTTTGTTGGCTTTCCTATGACAAGTTTCGTTTTTTGTGATTATCCAAATGCGTCATGTCTGGAAAAAAACAAACGGCGCAGGCTGGCCGAATATTAAGCTGCTCTCACATAGCGGTACCGAGCACCTGCTCGCATTCACACGAGGCGGTCCGAGTCCGAGGTTATTTTTGGAAGAGCTGGAAAACATTGTTAAAGCGCTCGTTCTTCCTGAGTGATGGACAGGAAAAGTGTTTGGCTCAGATAAGGACAGCGCCGGGTGAACAGCTCCCATTTCTCCAGCCCGACAGATCACTTTGGGGGAAACTGACTGTAAATAAACAGCGGTCGCCAGAGTCACAAAAATTCCTCCGAATCCCCAAAGGGAGCCCGGTTTTATTGACTTTATTTCATTATCTGGTGGGGGGGACATCCTGCTCCCCAGGGCTGGGCGGCCGCGGCTTTTAATATCTGGTTATTATAGGTTGGAACCAAATCCAGCTGTTTTTTGGCTTTCTTTAATTGGTTTTATTTTTTTCGCAGATGCTGTCGAAGCCAATGAGAACGTGAGTATCTATTTCTGACATAAGGTTCTCCGAGCTTATACCCCCGTCCCCCCCCCCCTGCGGGGCAGATACCCGGGTGATGCCTGGACAGGGGCAGGTGGGGGAACGTGGCATAGTGAGAAAGAGATGTACAAAAAGCTGTGGCTCGGGCATGGCACGTTAATCCGAGTCATTATTACTTTCTAATCCCACGGAGCCGTCCGCCGTGACACCGCTGGGATCAGCCTTCCTGGTGTCTGATGATGATGATGATTGTAGAAACACGTTTCGTAAACTAGGGAAAAAACAAGCATTCTCGCCACAGCCCAGCAAACAATGTGAAATTAGTCATTCTTGGCTAAGGTGGCTTCTCATTGTTAAGATATTTCCTCAAATATGTTTTCAAAGAGGCCTTTCTTTTACTGAGCGAGGAACATGTCAACAGAGCGCTGAGGAAGGAAATCCACTCCCATTTCCCCACCGCGAGACTCCATTCATTTAATATCTTCCAAGCCGCGGCCGGGACCGGAGGGGATGACGGCTCCTTCGCTGGCGCTCGTTCCCAATACGTTTACTTAAACAAATTAGCGGTTTGTCTGTTTATGTTCTGTGATTTTGATATAGCGTTTCATTGTTTCTTGCCTAAATATTAAGCGGTAAATATATCTGTAAAAATAATCTGGGTAAGACATATCCCTGGGCGTAACGGGACGGTGGCCAGGGATGTGTTAGCCGGCGACCTGTGCCGGCAAAGCAAAGATATGACGAGCCACGCGTGTGGCTAAAAGGAGTCGGGTAGTAGTAGTAGCTGGTGGGTCTAACCAATGCAGCTGGCCGATGAGAAGGTCGGTGATTGATAATCAATCAATGATTAAGAAGATCCACGGGTATAATCCGGGGGTATAATGTGGCCCCTTCCAAATAAGACGGCGCTTGGTCTCTTATCGTTCACCAATTTCTCGCTTTGCTTTGTATCTACAGGGGCCAGAAGGCTTTCCTGACGCCAACTAACAGCCCCACCCCCCCAGGCCCATGGGGCAAAAACAATCCTGGAGAGATGGAGCAGACCCCGACAAACACCCCGGGAATTTATTGATAGGAGTCGACCTGTGTAAAGCAGTGCCGTGAACAGGTGATCCACGAGGAAATAATGAATGCTTCTTGGTTAACCTCTTCCTGTGCCGGGACAGCCTGTGATGCTTTGTGATCTCTCTGGCGTTGTTAAGGTTAAATTCCAGTTACAGCTCTTGTTTATCATCCAAGTGAGGGGAGAATGGAGACGTGGGCCGTACGGACGCCATCGCTGGGTTTGCCGGGTCCCTGTATAGCAGCGCCTTTCCTTTTTAATCTCTGCTGTGCGTGGAGCACCCACTCGGAGTCCGCGCATGACTTCCGTGGGTCGTGTCTCGGTACACGTGTGAAGCTTCTTTCTAAATCCGTTTCTGGAAGAAGATAACTTAAAAATATTCCACATCCTTCATCAAAGATTTGGACGCCTCGAGCTCATTGGCCTCCCTGTATTATTACTTCATAATCCAGAAAAAAACCTTCGGTGCCACCACCAGGAACCTCCCGGCCCCCGAGACGACGCCACGTATCCGGTGCGGAGACCACCGCACGAAGCTGCTGATTGGCTGCGGCCGTCGCCTTGTCCTGCTCTGCTGCCTCCCTCGTATAACAATAAAGACTGGACTTTCATCCACAGTAACAGAATCGCTTCTTTTGTGCTGAATTGATTGTTGTAAATAAAGGTTTTATAACAATATTCCGACGTCTCCCATTCTATCTCATTATATTATATATTATACGTGTATATATGTATATATTATACGTGTATATATGTATATATTATACGTATCTATATATATATTATAGGTGTATATATAGGTGTATATATTATACGTGTATATATATATTATAGGTGTATATATATTATACGTGTATATATATATATATTATACATGTATATATTATAGGTGTATATATATTATAGGTGTATATATATTATACATGTATATATATTATAGGTATGTATATATTATACGTGTATATATGTATATATGTATATATATATATATATATATTATACGTGTTCGTGGCGCTAGCTTTGTGTGTTTGGTGGCAGGGGTGGGATTTTTGCAGCCCGCCGGGTTAAATAATGGCCGAGGCTGATCCTCTGGCTGTGAGAGGAGGGTCGCTTTAGTCTTTACTGAACCCAAATTCACGTGGCTGAGGACGCAGACTTGGGAAACCCTGTCACCCCTCTCATGGGGCCTAAAGGTAACGGGGCTTTATTCGGGGACGCCGATTCCTGGAACATTACCATGAAATTGGAGTGAAAGTTTAAAATGTTCTCTGTTTTGTTTAATTCTCCCTCCTCTGTGCTTCCCTTCCCTCTCCTTTGCCCTGCTCGTGCCGCTCGCTTTCTCCCCTTCTCTCTCCTTTGCCCTGCTCGTGCTGCTTGCTCTCTCCCCTTCTCTTCTTTGCCCTGCTCGTGCCGCTCGCTTTCTCTCTCCTTTGCCCTGCTCGTGCCGCTCGCTCTCTCCCCTTCTCTTCTCTCTTTTGCCCTGCTCGTGCCGCTCGCTCTCTCCCCTTTGCCCTGCTCGTGCTGCTCTCTCTCTCCCCTATCATTTTCCCTTCTCTGCTTGCCCCTGATCCTTGCTCGGGTGGAAAGGGCTCTGTTATGGCCGTGTGGCGACCCTGCGTATCGTTCTCTGCCGTTTGAAGGCCGCTTATATATTTCCTGTCCCTTTGAAGCCACGAAGAGACAGCCTGGGAAAGGTCTCTGTCCTGTCAGATCAATGGCAGCTGCTTCCTCCGAAGCGCTGACTGATTTTACAAACTGTCTGCTTCCTAGCGCTGCGGATCAAAGCGGGGCAGTCGCACGCGGCTCCGCCGCTCAGCCCTCGGCTCCCGGGGCCGGACTGTTTTAGTAAATGAACGTCCGATCTCTTGTATGTTTTCATTTACAGCTCGAGTGACGCTCAACGCCGGACACAGAGCAGGAAAAGAAACATTTGTCAAGGAGCTTGCAATTTAAAGGTAGGATACGAAGCCCCCCCTCGCTGACCCCACACATAGACGGAATAGGTGACCCTGGCCCAATGAGCTCACAGTCTAGTTATTTAACGGGCGATCGTCCTGCAAACATCAGCTTCCTGTGATTGTGAAGGAATTTACGCAGGTGTCTGATTAGCCCCAGCATGGCCAGGAACTAGTTAAACCCTGGCCTTATTTAAGACTCCATGGGGGCCAAAGCTGCCCCTTCTTCCCCGCTCGCTGTTCCCACTGCTTCCTGAGATTGTTTGTTTTTGACCAATAATGAGACATCCGCTCATTAGAATGACCTCCCCGAGACCGCCAGCCCTTAATCCCTGTAACGTTCTTAATATGATGGCTGGTAGACATGACACACTAGAGCAGACTCCCAGCAGCGGTGGTAAACAGCAAATCTTCCGATATGGAAATATCGGGGGGAGACGCGATGGTTCTGTACAGAGGGTGTAGAGAGCCGCCGTGTGATTCCGGGACATCGTGTCCAGGACGGGACGCTCTCTCGCGTGTTTGTTGTCTCTGGCGTACGAGGAGGGATGGAGAGTTCATCAAGAAGTCTCTTCCTTTCTTAGATATGATGCTTTCTTTTCCTCAATCACTGCTCCGGCCGAGCGATCCCCCCTCCAGCTCATATTATTTTTATATACATATATATATATAATGTTATATTATATACATACGTATACGGGGGGGGGGCACTGTATATTCTTTATACAGAAAGCCTTTCGTCCACAGATGCTCTCGGTGGGACTCCTTGCTCCCAAATGAAATAATCCGGGATGTGCGCCCCCCCCCGTCATCACATTTTCATAACCCCCCCCAAAAAAGACTACAAAGACAAGGAAGTGAACCCCAGGGGCCCCTAACACCAGGAGATGCCAGACTACATGCTTTACCAGGGGTGCCACCTGCAGGCTGCGCTGGGAAGTACATGCGCCGTCACCATTTAAAGGGACGCTTGTGGTCCGTTGACTATACTTGTGCCACGAGGCACGGTCTCCTAGCCAGGAGCTACAGCTAGTGCTGATATAGCAAGCCGGTGGGTAAGGGCTAGAAATGCTCATCAAGCGTGGTCTCCCTGGATGTGCCGCTGCCAGGTGAACGGGCCACGGTCCTGATGTGATTATAGAGGTCATAGATTTTGGGAGAAATAACAGAATTCGCAGACATTTTTTTTTCTGCCACGGACTTCGTGTTCTTCTACATTGTGAAATAGTTTAGGGAGGAGCCGCGTGGTGCGGTCATACCATGAATCCACGTGGAGTTCCGCGTGGTACAGAAAGATGCCCTGCAGGATCCGGATCCCCCACGATACAGACAGCAGCTCTTTCCCGCAGCCCCAGCTGCCGTGGCGCGCGTTCTCTGGGTGTTGCGGGCTCACAAGTTCTTGGCAGCCACGATGTACTGTTCCAGGAACCGGCGCACCTTGGACACATGCGTGGTCTCCTTTAACGTGGTGTCGCGGCTGCGCAGCAGGAGGAGCCCGTTCTCCAGCGTATTCTCGCTCACCAGGACTGTGAACAGGATTCCCATCTCGTCGTATCTGCAGAGCAAGCAACACTCAGCTTCTATTCTGGACACGTTCCGTGACACACATTCCGTGACACACATTCCGTGACACACATTCCGTGACACACATTCCGTGGCACAGAATGACAGCGCGTCAGACGGCAGGACGGACTGCGCTCTTCTGTTTATTAACCCCAAATCTGCCGACAATATTAATAACACAAACGTTCTGTTTCACTCACTTTGCGAAGACTTTCTCCACGGGGGTCTGTAAGGATTCCAGGTAACCCGGCCACACGGAGATCCCACTGCCACGCAGCTCGTCAGAAATGCCCTGGCAAACCTGCAAAGCAGCCCCAGCCCACAGTGTTACCCGTCCACGTATCGGACCGACAGCTTTGTACTACACAATCATGCAATGACGTATCCATGACACAGGGCCGGCATTATACACCACAGGGCCGGCATTATACACCACAGGGCCGGTATTATACACCACAGGGCGGGCATTATACACCACAGGGCGGGCATTATACACCACACGGCCGGCATTATACACCACACGGCCGGCATTATACACCACAGGGCCGGCATTATACACCACAGGGCCGGCATTATACACCACAGGGCCGGCATTATACACCACACGGCCGGCATTATACACCACACGGCCGGCATTATACACCACACGGCCGGCATTATACACCACACGGCCGGCATTATACACCACACGGCCGGCATTATACACCACACGGCCGGCATTATACACCACAGGGCCGGCATTATACACCACACGGCCGGCATTATACACCACACGGCCGGCATTATACACCACACGGCCGGCTCTTTTTGTGATGCCGCGGGGAGCCCCAGTAGCCACAGAATTAACCGTTTGGCTAAAGAAGCTCAGAACATGATGACTGTCAGCCCACGTACTGACCAGTCTCAGGTCCACGGCCAGTCCTTTTCCCATGTCCACGGCCACTTTAACCGGTGCCAACGAAGGATGAAGTTTCAGGACCTAGAAATAAAATCATTTACTGGATAAAACCTGCTGTTTTAGATTGTTTTAGATTAACCCTTTCTACCCCTGAGTCTCCGGGGGGGGCTTTTATGACACGCTTACTGCATCCGACAGATTTACTCCCGAGATTTTAACTCCAACCCCAACACCCCCCCGGCTCTGATCACAGGTCTAACCTGCAGGGGGTCTCTGCCACACACATGTAACTACGCAGCAGCCCACCTCCCTTCTCCTGTCCTTGCTTTGGGGTGACAGGTTCTCTGCCGGCTGCAGGGCGTCTGATAGGCAGGCCAGAACCCCGCGCTCCAGGTCCCCGCTCACCCACACGACATGCGGGGTCACCGACTTCCTCCCATCTCGGCCCTGGAAGAGAGAAACGGGGGGTCGCGATGCTTAGTAAAACACCCAGAACGGCGGCACCACGGGGGCCGAACGCTCTCCCCTCAGCTCTTACAAAACACAGCAGCACCGCTAAGTGGACAGTGGCCTGAAATCACACGTGGAACCGGCTTCACAGACAGAAAAGGATTTTCTATCATACGTGCAGCTTGGTGCTCCCAGGGTGCATCTGTAAGAGGGCGGAGTCATCCATACTGCAGACACTTTCAATTGGTTCCTTTCCCCAGGGGAAGTGATAATATATTCGAGTCGTCCTGCTGTGGCCCTCCGGTTGCTCCATGGCGCTGAATCTGGACGGGCTCTGGGCAAACTAGGGGTAAAAAGGCAGCGGTCAGCCGCAGGTATCTATTCTCTACATGCGTGTTCTTAGCACGCATCACACTGTCCGTGTACAGAACAGGGGCGGAGCCAGAGCTCACACAAACACTCACACCCAGACACTCACACCACTAAACATTCAACACTCACACACGCACACCCAGACACTCACGCCACTAAACATTCAACACTCACACGCACACCCAGACACTCACGCCACTAAACATTCAACACTCACACGCACACTCACACCAACACCACTAAACATTCAACACGCACACCCAGACACTCACACCACTAAACATTCAACACTCACACCCAGACACTCACATCAACACCACTAAACATTCCACACTCACACACGCACACCCACATCAACACCACTAAACATTCAACACTCACACACACCAACACCACTAAACATTCAACACTCACTCACACACACCCAGACACTCACACTAGCACACAGGTTAAACCGATTGAGAAGATTCCCCTAAAATGGGAAATTACACACCTTCTGCCACCACAGCAGTCTCTGGCGCAGCCAGTAATCTCGCCATCGGCCTGCAGTTTTTGCCGCGCTGAACCAGGTCAGAGACGCCGCCGTCCTCTCTCCAATCCTTCAACAGGAAAGATCCAGATCATTTATCATAAAGCAACAGCAACGTATCAACGCAAGCGGCGAGACACAAAGGGCTGGCCCACTGCGGTAACTATAGCTGGGCCAAGCTGTTCCAGAAGAGGTTAATTGGTTTGGCCCTTCATCATGTATAGTGGGTCAAAGAGCTTTAGTGAATAGACCCGGCTGGCTGATAACGGAGGTTGTCTCGTACCCAGAGAGCTCCGCGGAGTCCGTCTCGCCAGGAATGGGATGAAAGCACTTCCCGATCTCCGCTACGCCAAACGGAAGCCTCTTACTCATCAGCTCCAGGCACGGAACGTATTGCTGGAGAGCACCTGGAATCCCCAAAACGTGGGAGACAAGATCAGAGACGGCACCTGATTGGTTCATGGATTACCAAAAACTGGGTGCAGGAAGGCGGTCCACGCATGTTACCCTCTACCTGCCCCCCCGGAGCCCAGACAACCCCGACACGACAACAAGTGGATTGCCCCACGTGTGCGTTGGCTCCACGCGTCCACCTGTTCTCACGTCAGGTGCTCCTGACACGGAAGACGTACAAGAGACGGAGCCACCTTGCGATGTCATACAAAGCGCTGCGTAAACTGTTGGCGCTATGTAAATAAAAGACAATGATAGTAATAATAATACACGCTGCAAACTCGTGACGTCATTGGCATGGTATAACCTCACGGCAGACTGTAGGCGGACGCTCTGCACCCCGGATCCCTCATTACTATGGAAGGGTCTGCACATCCACCCCTAAAGTGCTGGTTTTTACCATAGAGAAGATCCCCTCTCAGCGTCCATCGGGGGCTTTCTCTGTCCAGGAGCGAGGGGACGGGCCGCTCTTTGGTTAAATCTCCGGTTTGGAGCCGGGACCTCCGGCTGTCGCCCCATATTGTCTTTAACGGGGTTCCTGATGTGGTTTGCGGGGGGACGTGATGCGGGGAGTCAATCGCTAGAACGTCGTCTCTGCGTAAAACCACCGAGTCCCACCAGCCGTTCACCAGGTTTTTCTGCAGCTCCTTTCCTAGCGGCCCGAGGCCATGGCTTCCTCTCAGAAGAGACCCCTCTGTCAATTTGTCTCCCGTTATAAAGTGCCTGCGCCGACACAGATCAAACAGGACTTCCTGCAGCCGGTCACCGGAACCCCCCGAGAGCCTCCGAGTGCCGGATCCGTTTTTATAGACGTGTAAATTCACTCGGCTGCACCAAGTCCTGGCTTTGCCGACACTAGAACCGGCCATATCCACGTTCAGACGGTGAGACTTTAACCGTAATTACAGCTCAGGCGACAGCCGGCGGTGCGGGGAACCGACTTCCTGTACAGACTGGAGACAGAGAAACGCGAACGACGTTAATTATCGCAACACCCAGCAGAGAACGCGCGGCTCTACCCCCGTCCTTTATAACTGGGGTGGATCCCCCCCTGCTGCTTTATAACTGGGGTGGATACCCCTCCTGCTGCTTTATAACTGGGGTGGATACCCCCCTCCTTTATAACTGGGGTGGATCCCCCCCTGCTGCTTTATAACTGGGGTGGATACCCCCCCTGCTGCTTTATAACTGGGGTGGATACCCCCCTGCTGCTTTATAACTGGGGTGGATCCCCCCCTGCTGCTTTATAACTGGGGTGGATACCCCCCCTGCTGCTTTATAACTGGGGTGGATACCCCCCCTGCTGCTTTATAACTGGGGTGGATACCCCCCCCCTGCTGCTTTACAACTGGGGTGGATACCCCCCCTGCTGCTTTATAACTGGGGTGGATACCCCCCCTGCTGCTTTATAACTGGGGTGGATACCCCCCCGTTGCTTTATAACTGGGGTGGATACCCCCCCTGCTGCTTTATAACTGGGGTGGATACCCCCCCTGCTGCTTTATAACTGGGGTGGATACCCCCCCTGCTGCTTTATAACTGGGGTGGATAACCCCCCCGTTGCTTTATAACTGGGGTGGATACCCCCCCTCGCTGCTTTATAACTGGGGTGGATACCCCCCCTGCTGCTTTATAACTGGGGTGGATACCCCCCCTGCTGCTTTATAACTGGGGTGGATAACCCCCCCGTTGCTTTATAACTGGGGTGGATACCCCCCCCCCGCTGCTTTATGACTGGGGTGCATAGCCCCCGCAGCTTTATATCTGGGGTGCATACCCCCCCCTGCTGCTTTATAACTGGGGTGCATACCCCCTTGTGTGGCCCCTGGGGCTGTGCTGGAAGGGGCCAATCCGTGACTCTGAGGGTTGTCTATTATCCGGAGCTGAGACCTTGCCCGGGGACGGGATTGGGCACTCCTGTCAGTGATGTACAGCGCCGAACTCCATGCCATTACCTTACCCCCTGCTCCTTCCATGTGCGTTGCACGCCTCGCTCTGGTGTCCTGTCGGCCAATGACAGAAAGAAGGCGGTGCATAACAACCTCAGCCTCACTCCTGAAAAAAAAAAAAGACCAATCACATGTAAAGGGCGGAGCTAACTTGCATACGCAATAGGAATCCACTTCCAGGAAGGAGGCGCGCTTCGTGCGTTCTAAGCCTCGCTCTTGCGGACCAATGCCTAGCGTGCTAGCGCCTCAGCACCTGGTACAGTGTCCGCTGAGGGTCAATCCATTCTCACGTTTTGGGGTCGCCCTGCGCCATCATGTCAGCTTCCAGTAGCGAGGCGCGCGTTTACATGATTCCCCCTGCAGAAAGGCGGCAGATCTAGTGATTTCATCAATTACACCGCCCTCCCGCCCAGATCAACCGAATGGGGAGGGCGAATGATCCCTGGAACAGGAAGTTAAAATGGGTTCCGAGTGTGTTCTGGTTGTAGGGAAGAGGTTTGGGTGTTAAAATGTTTGATTGCTTAACAAATGGTATTCTAACGGCTGGTACATGCGCGTTACTCCCCCATGTGACATGTAAATTCAATTGAACAGCTGGTACATGTGCGTTATCACCTTAACACGCTACATGGGGAGGGTAACGTGCATGTGCGGATAGTCTTCAGCTTTAGTTTTAAGGGTTTGTTAGGATATTTAAGGCTTTGGAGGCGGCCGAGACATCGGATTAGAGGGCTTTAAATTTAACAGTCTTTGAGGTGATCAGGTTACACAACAGGTCACTGCCTTCCACCACCCACTGCTTCCCATGCCCCTATTCTAGTGCTGCACCCCCCCACCTGCCACTTCCCACACCCCTATGCCAGCCACCACCTCTCATGCCCCTATCACACCCCCCAACCCCCCCCCCCACACACGGACACAACACATTGCGTTGAGTTAAATGATCTTTATTGAAGGCCATGCACTGCCTCCTTTACAGTACTCCAAATCACTGTACATAGACGTGTGAAAACACTGGCTGTATTTTCTAGTACAAAAAACTAAAACTGCGTCAGGAATGTAGAGAAACAGTCAACTTAAATAGTGAAAGTGCACCAGTTACCGCTGCACAGCAGATCCCTGCTCATCCTTACGACTCTTAAATAAACTACTTAGTTCGGGAAACACAAAACAGCAAGGGTAAAAAAAAAAAAAAAAAAAAGAAAGAGCGGCGGTCTCACTGGGGGTACGTTCCCGGCATGGCGTAGCCCAACATGGAAGGTGCGGCAGCTGCGGCGGCAGCCGGGTAAGTGTATGCTGGCTGGTTCATTCCATTCTGCATGGTGGCAGCAAACTGCTGAGTGGCGTCATAGTTTTGGTAGGTGCCGGTCTGAGCGGTGCCTCTGAAGCCTCCTTGCAGTGCGCTTGCGTTAAAGCCGTTTGAGTAGGCGCTGCCGTTGCCAAAAGACTGTCCTCCGAAGCCATTCTGGGACTTGTTGCCGAAGTCCCTTTTTCCAAACCCGCGGTCGTAATTCTCCCTGTCCCACCCGCCCCGCTTGCCTGAAGAGTATCGCCGGTCATTCATCCCTCTGCCTCTGAAGCGCCCTGTGGAAGAGATAGGACAGGTGAGTTTCCGTCGTAGAAGTGTTACGCTTAGCACATCTGCCTCCTATGCATGTGTAACCATGACAACAGCCCCGGCACCTACCTCTATCTTCCACGAGCTGCAGGAGCTTGGGGTTGATGGCTTGATTGGCTTCACGGAGCACAGAGACCAGGTCATTCACTTGCTTCACATTGTTTGGGGTAAAGAATGTGTACGCCGTGCCTGTCTTACTACTGCGGGCCGTCCTGCCGATGCGGTGGATATAGTCCTCGGAGGAGTTAGGGTAGTCATAATTGATGACAAATTTCACATCTTCCACATCTGTAAAGTGTTGCAGTGTGGCAAAGAGGGAAGCACAAAGGATTTGCACACCACAACAGCCAGACCAAAAACACAAGTTAGACAACGTGCCTGCTAAAGAGGAGTCAGGGCTGAAAAGAAGACGCGTTAGGAAACAGCAGCAGGAGGCGAGGGCGTCTCTCACCCCAAAACCTTACCAGCATGACGCAACGGCCGCGGAGAAACCCAACTGTCAAGTGACATCTGAAAGCTTCTCCGCAGTATGAAAGCCTCGGAGCGGCCCCTTCACTTAGAAGACACTGGCCACCGAACCACTTGGACTTGCCAAGAACTTACAACCGCAAGAAACACATGGTGACCTTCCCTCGCTGGGAAGAGAACGTTAGCTAACGCTTTGTGTCTCGTCTAGGCGAGCGTTCACTCGAGAATTTGTCCCCCTCTGGCAGGTCTTGACATGACTACTACGGTTCAGGTGAGGGAGGATCGTGAAAGTCTGCAGAGGCGAGGAGTGCTGCTTCCCCTCTATACACTCATGTGCCAGTACTCACCAATTTGTCTACAAAAGGCTTAGAACCAAAGAAACCAAAACCCCGCTCTCCCGGTGAGTCAAGGCTCAAGAATATTTGGCAGATTCTTCACCAAGTCAGCCCTGAGTGAAACAGACCCTGCGATCGCTGCCGCAGCGTGTATTACGAGTAACAGGCATGCAGAGCATGGGACCTGGCGAGGCGTGTCTCACGGTACACGTCACAGGATTGCCGTTTTGGTGAGGATTAAAAGTCTCTGCCTTTTGAAGGTTACTGGCACACGATTCTCAGCTTTCCACCTCTCTACTCGACTGGAAGCAGCCAGCCGATTTCCACTAGTCCTCCATCCCCCTCGAGTCCTCCGAATGTCATGCCTAGGCCATGCCACAAAGACCGCACCTTCGTGAAAAACAAAACTCAAGAGAATGGCAGAGGTTAAAGAAAGCAGTTAAACTTTCTTTAGGAGAGTGGAGAACGCGGCGCAGGCACTGTATCATATACTGACCTAAGCCTCGGGAAGCAACGTCTGTGGCTATCAGGATTGGGGATTTGCCGTGTTTGAACTCTGCAAAGTTAAAGGGAAGATTTAGACTGGACCCGGTGACCAAGCGGGTAACAGAACACCTGCCATTGGAGGATCACTTACCATTTAAAACCCAATCACGCTCTTGCTGGCTTTTGTCACCATGGATTCCCATCGCAGGCCACCTGAAATAAAATGCGGCATTAGAAGCGCAGATCTAGCTGCTTTTCACCCACCGGCCCCCGGGAGCAGAACCGGTACGATCTGCCACATGCAGCAGTCCCGCAGCAGGCAAGGGCCACAGTCTGTGCGCCCTACTTACCCATCACGCCTCAGCTTGCGGGTCAGATCGTCACAGCGACGCTTTGTCTCCACAAACACTATGGTCTTGTTTTCCTTCTCACTCATGATTTCTTCCATCAGGCGAACAAGCCTAGTAGAGAGAACCAGTTAGCGACTTGTTGGGACTGAAGGTATGAAGTCTTATCCCATCCCATGACACCCCCCAGGGAGGCAGGTGGGCCTCATCTGGGGTAAGACCTCAGGACGAGGGGGCAGAACTCACTTGTCGTCTTTTTCCCCGTCGTTACAGACATCCACGATCTGAAGGATGTTGTGGTTGGCACTCAGCTCCAGGGCGCCGATGTTAATGTGCACGTAGTCTTTGAGGAAGTCTTCGGCGAGCTGCCGGACCTCCTTGGGCCAGGTCGCGCTCCACATCAGCGTCTGTCTGTCAGGCCGAATCTGGTCAACTATCTTCCTGATCTGAGGCTCAAAGCCCATGTCGAGCATTCGGTCAGCTTCGTCGAGGACCAGGTATGTGCATCTGTTCAGGTTGGTCTTCCCGGCTTCCAAGAAGTCGATGAGGCGGCCGGGAGTCGCAATGCAGATTTCCACGCCTGTACAGAGAACAAGTCTGTGAGACCATGTCACAACAGTCCCTCTTCACCAAAACATGACCTGGTACAGTACCCACCTCTCTCCAGGTCTCTGATCTGTGGCCCTTTGGGAGCTCCCCCATAAATGCAGGTGGACTTCAGGCGGCAGGCTCTCCCGTACTCGGCGGCAACTTGCTGTACTTGCTGAGCCAGTTCTCGGGTTGGCGCCAGCACCAGGAGCTGCAATGAAATAAGGTGTTGTGGTCAGCGATGTTACCGAGGGTCCGCTGCTCGGGTCTGACCGGTAACCACCGTTTCCTAGCTGCTCGGATCGGCCCCCCGGATAGAGATGGAAACCAAGACCGAAGTTAACAGAGCGAGAAGTCCATCCAAATGATCAGGGCCCCCCCAGCACTAAACAGAGACCCCCGGAGCCTTCAGATACTCACAATTGGGCCATCACCTCGCTGCAGGAAAGGCTGATGATTAATGTGAACGATTCCAGGGAGAAGGTACTGTAATTAGAGATTACAACACATTAGTAAGGGCCACAAATCCACTTCATTCACTAAACTGCCATGGGAGGTCAGCGCTTACCGAGAGGGTCTTTCCAGATCCGGTCATAGCAACACCAACCATATCCAGCCCGCTGAGTGCTACCGGCCAGCCTTGACCTTGGATGGGAGTCGGATCCGTGAAGTTCTGCCGCTTGACGACTTCCATGACGTTGGCTGCAACGGACAAAAGCGTTAGAACCTTTCAGCGGTGGGAGAGGCAGAAAAAGCCCCCCGAAGCGCCACGGCAGGGGAAGGGCCACTCACCTGGGAAGCTAGCTTCATGAAACTGCAGGATGGGTTTGGGGCAGTTAATTCCTCGGACAGAGATTTCCTTGCTTCGTCTGTATTGCTCAACTTCTTGCTGCAAGAAACAAGGCGAGATGCTGAAGAGACGGACTCCCTCGTTAAATGGACAGTTACTGCGATTAGACTGCTCCGCGCAACAGTCTCCAAACCGAATGCCACGGCGGAATGTCTCGTGCCACTTACCGGTGTGCGTTTGACCACGTCGGGGTGCTCCTGGTAGAAGTTCTTTTCAAATTTTGGTAATTCGTCCAAATTCCATTTCTTTTTCATGAGCCTTTCACCAGGGTTACCAAATTTTCCAGAGGGGCCACCCCTGCTACCTCCAAAGCGAGGGCCACCGCCATAGCTACAAAAGGATTACAGGTTAGACGCGCTGAAGATCGCAGCAGTGGACCGCGTACCGTCGTTGAGCGAGTCGGGCCCACTTCCCAGGGGGATCCCGAGCCGGTCATATACAAGATAAAGGCCCCCTTCACGACCCCTAAATATTCCAGGCCGTGCGAGAAACCAGCAGCAGCCCCCACCCTTACAGCTTCCTGGAACCCCAGTGCAACCACACACGGAGTGCCAGCCCGGGATTAACAAAAATGAAACCGGGCAGCCAGCTAGGCCTGACCGGAAGCACGCGCCCATGCAGTTTACCCCTAGTGTTCGGTGTGTGGGGTAAGGACCCCCGATTGACTGAGTGCAGCAGAAATCCCAAGCGCTTCCACTAAAACAGCCGTAAGTGCAGCCCCGGGGATGAGGTCGCCTCAGAGTGCAAGCTCCTGGGCCCAGCTCCATTAACAAGGCTACACCGGCCAAGAGATGCTAGTCTCCGCCTCGGGGCGGGGACTGGCACGCGCCAGTTTATGTCCGCACGGCCGCCATTTTGTGTTCAGACAAAGAGCCGGCATTTTGTGCAAAGTTCTCGTGGCTGAGATGCTTGGTAACGCTAAACAGCGCACACCGATCGAAAACCGAAACCACCACCTGCCCAGCCCATAGCAATCCCCCGGTCTACAAACCAGCCTCCCCCGTTTCTCGGCCACGTAATATCAAACCACCAGCTGAAACGCGCAGCCGCCCCAGTCACTCACCCTCTGTCGCGGCCGCGGTCTCTATCGCTGTATCCAGGCATGTCTGCTGCTGGGTATGTGGGGATACGCAGGGTATCTGTATAGGTCCGTCCTGTGTGGGGTGTTACCGGGGAAGGGAAACTGCTCAGTGGCCGCCTGCCGGTTATATACACAGAGAAGCCGGCATGCGTCACACTGACGTCACCCATATCCCTCCGCGTCTAGGGCGGGCTTTGTAGACGCCATCTTTAATGGGGGCAAATGGTTTCCACCGCTTCAGTGCATGACCATACAGACGTATCCCGCAGCGGGGGCTCAGTCAACCTCTACTGAGTACAAGAGTGGGGCTGGAGGTGCAGTGAGAGGCTCGGACCGGCGCAACCTCTATAAGTTAGCTTGTGAAGGGATGCTGCCCTCAACAAAAATGGCGGGTGTAGGCGCAGTAACAGGGTTGGCCTCTTATTGTACCTCGTGATGCGCTGGGACACACTCGTAGGATAAATGGCCGAATAATTTAGTCCCTGGCGGTATGAATGCGATAATTTATCATTAGTATAATTATGATGTGATATTAATTCTAATTAAAGAATAATTAGTCTTAATCCTCGGTACGGCCGCTACGCGAAGAGTAAGGGAGTAAAGCTCTGCAGATCCCGCGGCTTCAATTATACAACAACCCCCCCCCGTCTCTCTAGTAAAGTGGATGCGGCTCTTGAGGTTAATACATGGCAGTGCTGAGAGGATGTGGGATGTACCATCTGTGCGGGGTACTGTGTGGGCACTACCATCCCACAACATGCAACCAGCACACAGAGCACACGCATCCTTCAACACATGAGTATAACGCGAGACCCGCCACCCACACCATGGAATACCCCACGGGTATCACAAGACCGGCCACCCTTTCCACGGGTATCACAAGACCCGACACCCACTGCATGGAATACCCCACGGGTATAACAAGATAAAGCACCCACTCCATGGGTATCACGAGACCCGCTGCCCACACCACGGTATCACGGCATATTCCGGTATCGCTGTGATCCCGGTGGTTACAGCTCCCCGGACGTTTTTGCATAAAATAATTCAGAACGTGGTCTAACCCCTTAACCCCTTAGGACCCAGGTTTTGTGCGTCACGATACGTGGCTCTTCCTTTCCTCTTGCCCCAGTGGGGGTATGAGGGCTTTACGTGTCGCCTTTCAGACGCTCGCTGTTATCGCTTATTATCCATGGCACGATGACCCAAACCAGTGGCAGCCGGTCCGTCTCCATCTGCTTTCTGCCAGACACACTGAATGCTAATCGCTTTCATTGTGAAGGGAACCCACCCATCCCACAGCCACGATTCCACAACACCCCACCAATTCACTCGCAAATAGACTTGTGGAATCCCACGGAGATTCTGAATGAACCATTTCAATGTAGACTGCAGGCATCCTTTACATTCCATACACCCGAATACACACATCCTATACATTCCATACACCCCAATACACACATCCTATACATTCCATACACCCCAATACACACATCCTATACATTCCATACACCCCAATACACACATCCTATACATTCCATACACCCCAATACACACATCCTATACATTCCATACACCCCAATACACACATCCTATACATTCCATACACCCCAATACACACATCCTATACATTCCATACACCCCAATATACACATCCTATACATTCCATACACCCCAATACACACATCCTATACATTCCATACACCCCAATACACACATCCTATACATTCCATACACCCCAATACACACATCCCATACATTCCATACACCCCAATACACACATCCTATACATTCCATACACCCCAATACACACATCCTATACATTCCATACACCCCAATATACACATCCTATACATTCCATACACCCCAATACACACATCCTATACATTCCATACACCCCAATACACACATCCTATACATTCCATACACCCCAATACACACATCCTATACATTCCATACACCCCAATACACACATCCTATACATTCCATACACCCCAATACACACATCCTATACATTCCATACACCCCAATATACACATCCTATACATTCCATACACCCCAATATACACATCCTATACATTCCATACACCCCAATACACACATCCTATACATTCCATACACCCCAATACACACATCCTATACATTCCATACACCCCAATATACACATCCTATACATTCCATACACCCCAATACACACATCCTATACATTCCATACACCCCAATATACACATCCTATACATTCCATACACCCCAATACACACATCCTATACATTCCATACACCCCAATACACACATCCTATACATTCCATACACCCCAATACACACATCCTATACATTCCATACACCCCAATACACACATCCTATACATTCCATACACCCCAATATACACATCCTATACATTCCATACACCCCAATACACACATCCTATACATTCCATACACCCCAATATACACATCCTATACATTCCATACACCCCAATACACACATCCTATACATTCCATACACCCCAATACACACATCCTATACATTCCATACCCTCCAATACACACACATCTTATACATTCCATACACCCGAATACACACATCCTATACATTCCATACACCCCAATACACACATCCTATACATTCCATACACCCCAATACACACATCCTATACATTCCATACACCCCAATATACATACATCCTATACATTCCATACACCCCAATATACACATCCTATACATTCCATACACCCCAATATACACATCCTATACATTCCATACACCCCAATACACACATCCTATACATTCCATACACCCCAATACACACATCCTATACATTCCATACACCCCAATATACACATCCTATACATTCCATACACCCCAATATACACATCCTATACATTCCATACACCCCAATACACACATCCTATACATTCCATACACCCCAATATACACATCCTATACATTCCATACACCCCAATACACACATCCTATACATTCCATACACCCCAATACACACATCCTATACATTCCATACACCCCAATATACACATCCTATACATTCCATACACCCCAATACACACATCCTATACATTCCATACACCCCAATATACACATCCTATACATTCCATACACCCCAATACACACATCCTATACATTCCATACACCCCAATACACACATCCTATACATTCCATACACCCCAATATACATACATCCTATACATTCCATACACCCCAATATACATACCGGTACATCCTATACATTCCATACACCCCAATATACATACATCCTATACATTCCATACACCCCAATATACATACATCCTATACATTCCATACACCCGAATACACACATCCTATACATTCCATACCCTCCAATACACACATCCTATACATTCCATACACCCCAATATACACATCCTATACATTCCATACACTCCAATACACACATCCT
This sequence comes from Spea bombifrons, assembly GCF_027358695.1. Classification (NCBI taxonomy): domain Eukaryota; kingdom Metazoa; phylum Chordata; class Amphibia; order Anura; family Pelobatidae; genus Spea; species Spea bombifrons. The sequence goes on from NC_071099.1 coordinate 20,494,366, forward strand.
ATACATTCCATACACCCCAATATACACATCCTATACATTCCATACACTCCAATACACACACATCTTATACATTCCATACACCCGAATACACACATCCTATACATTCCATACCCTCCAATACACACATCCTATACATTCCATACACCCCAATACACACATCCTATACATTCCATACACCCCAATATACACATCCTATACATTCCATACACCCCAATACACACATCCTATACATTCCATACACCCCAATATACACATCCTATACATTCCATACACCCCAATATACACATCCTATACATTCCATACACCCCAATATACACATCCTATACATTCCATACACCCCAATACACACATCCTATACATTCCATACACCACAATACACACATCCTATACATTCCATACACCCCAATACACACATCCTATACATTCCATACACCCCAATACACACATCCTATACATTCCATACACCCCAATATACACATCCTATACATTCCATACACTCCAATACACACACATCTTATACATTCCATACACCCGAATACACACATCCTATACATTCCATACCCTCCAATACACACATCCTATACATTCCATACACTCCAATACACACATCCTATACATTCCATACACCCCAATATACACATCCTATACATTCCATACACCCCAATACACACATCCTATACATTCCGTACACCCCAATATACATACATCCTATACATTCCATACACCCGAATACACACATCCTATACATTCCATACACCCCAATACACACATCCTATACATTCCATACACTCCAATACACACATCCTATACATTCCATACACCCCAATACACACATCCTATACATTCCATACACCCCAATACACACATCCTATACATTCCATACACTCGAATACATACACACACATCTTATACATTCCATACACCCAAATATACATACATCCTTATATATGCATAGGCAATATTATTATATTATTATTATTTTATTAGTAATATTTGTATTATGTTATATATGCACAGGCTTTATTATTTTTAGTATTATTATTATATTAGTATTATTATGTTATACACACACAGGCCGTATTAGTATTATTTTATTATTATTATGTTATATATACACAGGCCGTATTATTATTATTATATATTATTGTATTAGTATTATTATTATCTGATATATGCACAGGCCATATTATTATTATATTATTATTATGTTATATACACACACAGGCCGTATTAGTATGTGATATATGCACAGGCCGTATTATTATTATTATTATATTTTATTGTATTAGTATTTTTATCTGATATATGCACAGGCCATATTATTATTATATTAGTATTATTATTATGTTATACACACACACAGGCCGTATTAGTATTATTTTATTATTATTATTATATATTATTGTATTTGTATTATTATGTGATATATGCACAGGCCATATTATTATTATATTAGTATTATTATGTTATACACACGCACAGGCCGTATTAGTATTATTTTATTATTATCATTATATATTATTGTATTTGTATTATTATGTGATATATGCACAGGCCATATTATTATTATATTAGTATTATAATTATTTTATACACACACACAGGCCGTATTAGTATTATTTTATTATTATTATTATTATGTGATATATGCACAGGCCATATTATTATTATTATATATTATTGTATTTGTATTATTATGTGATATATGCACAGGCCATATTATTATTATATTAGTATTATAATTATGTTATACACACACACAGGCCGTATTAGTATTATTTTATTATTATTATTATATATTATTGTATTAGTATTTTTATCTGATATATGCACAGGCCATATTATTATTATATTAGTATTATTATTATGTTATACACACACACAGGCCGTATTAGTATTATTTTATTATTATTATTATATATTATTGTATTTGTATTATTATGTGATATATGCACAGGCCATATTATTATTATATTAGTATTATTATGTTATACACACGCACAGGCCGTATTAGTATTATTTTATTATTATCATTATATATTATTGTATTTGTATTATTATGTGATATATGCACAGGCCATATTATTATTATATTAGTATTATAATTATGTTATACACACACACAGGCCGTATTAGTATTATTTTATTATTATCATTATATATTATTGTATTTGTATTATTATGTGATATATGCACAGGCCATATTATTATTATATTAGTATTACAATTATGTTATACACGCACAGGCCGTATTAGTATTATTTTATTATTATCATTATATATTATTGTATTTGTATTATTATGTGATATATGCACAGGCCATATTATTATTATATTAGTATTATAATTATGTTATACACACACACAGGCAGTATTAGTATTATTTTATTATTATTATTATTATGTGATATATGCACAGGCCATATTATTATTATATTAGTATTATAATTATGTTATACACGCACAGGCCGTATTAGTATTATTTTATTATTATCATTATATATTATTGTATTTGTATTATTATGTGATATATGCACAGGCCATATTATTATTATATTAGTATTATAATTATTTTATACACACACACAGGCCGTATTAGTATTATTTTATTATTATTATTATTATGTGATATATGCACAGGCCTTATGATAAGGATAACAACAGGAACATCATTACAACATATTTCCCAGGAACAGGCCCGGCATTCTGAGAAGCTCAGGCTCCGCCCCATTACATCACAGGCGCATCCGGTCACACCCATGCCCATGTTTGCGTCTGCTGGCAGCGCGCCGAGGTGAGAACACCGAGGGACTACATTGCGGCGGAAGGACACAATGCGCAGATTTCAGCATGGAGACTTTTCCATGATGAGTAGGGCGACTCCTGCGCTCGAGCCTCCGCCCCCTTCCAAAATTTTCCCTTTGCCCCTCATGTGCTAAGAGCCGTCGATAACCCGGGGTAGAGGCGGGAGATGGGAATTTACCCATTGTTAGTGAGGGGAATATTGCGGTGACGTCATATCCGGAAGTAACGGCCGCAACAGTTCTGGCCAATCAGGGAGGGAGTGGAGTTTAAATGCCCTGAGCTGTGGAGTGTTCAAGGGGGGAATAATATTCCGTATCCGTCAACATGGGCACCGAGGAGACAGGTCAGTGGGACTCGGGGGGCTCTGGAGCAACCCTCTGGGTATCAGTGGGAGGTCTATGCAGGTGGCAGTTCCTCCCATTTATGAATTGGACGTCCCCGGTGCCGTCCTTGTGTCACCCGGGGGTCCGCAGGAGCCTCCCTCGTTCTGGGGGGCACTAGTACGGAGTAGCGTATAGAATGTGTGTGAGTTCTCTGCGGGGTGCGATAGTCTGTGACCTCCGTTCCGTTACTGCGGTGTATGAGGTGGGATTGTTCCGGTAATTCCAAACACCCCCCCACCCCGGTGGCTCTTGCATCCGGATCTCCGGGTCGTTTGCCGGTACCGGTTTATAGATTCTATCCGGTGGCAGCAGCGCCAGCATCTGGTCCATTACAGGAAAAAGAGCTCTGTGCGCAGGCACGGCATGGGTGCCACGGGCAGATTTAACCCTTTCTGTGTGGTAATGGCAGTGTTGTGTGTTTCCATGGTAACCGTCTCTTTACAATGTCAGTTACAGGTTGGGTTCACATCGCCAACAATCTTCTGGATAAATGCCACGTGGCCCTGAGGGTCCGGGATCTGACAGACTGCGGCGCGCATGTGTTCGTCGCGCTATATGAAGCGATTCTTGGGGAGAAGGTTCCAGGTAAGATGTCTGTTAAGTGGGGCCACTCGTGGCAGCCGCGCCGTTACTGGGCTGGGGTTTGGCTCCTGAAATATAGCCACGTTCTGGGCAGGTCCGCTGCGGCCGGCGTCGTCCCTGAAACCGGCGGGGGGGGCTTATCGTGGGTGGAGATTGTGGCAGATGTGTGGCGTCTGCCCCCGGCTCGTTGCCACGGTGCTGATTCCCTCTTCCGGTTCCCGCAGATTATATATCCGCCACGCGGAGTCAAGAGCGGGATGCGCACAACGTCCAATCCGTCATCGATTCTCTGGCGCTCGACTATTTACAAGTCAGTCTGTCCCATATAACAGGTAACCAGCGCCACGCTTACCGTGTGTTACTTTATTGCGCGATTCACCGCCAGTAACCCGGATACCGTCTGCCACGGCTACAAACGCAGCCAGTCCGGCCGGGGCTCCCCCCGTGGTGTCCTGTCCTTTATCCGGTGAGTGTCCGGTCCGCATCGTTTCTCGTCGGTGGCGGAAGGGAGGACGTTTCTGTTCCTGTCGGGGGGGCGTCTGCCGTGGCACTCGGTGGCCCCCAGACGGGTGTTTGCGTTAATAATAATCAGTGTCCGCGCTGTCGCCCCGTGCAGGTGAGAACGTGGTCAGGGGGGACGCGGAGTCCATCCAGAATCTTTTGGAGATATTTGACGGGTTGTTGGAGTATCTGAGCGAACAGATCAGCGAGGCGTCTTCTCAGAGCGGAGGTGAGCAGCGCGTCCGTCGTGGCCGAGACGTGGCTGCCTGCAATCCCCCCCCCCCCGCTGCGACCCCCGCCCCCGCTGGAAATCTGTCTTTTTTTTCCTCAGATTTTGAGAAGTATAAAAGCTCCCACCCCGGCCACCAGCAAGAGGGATCCCTGCAGGGGCAGAATGGCTTACTGCCCCCTCCGAGGTCGCCTCGCTCTGCAGGGTAAGTGTCTCTTTACTTTTCAGTGATACCTGCGAGCCTCGTGGATTACGTTAACGCGTGGTGCCTGCGTGGTTCCTGCGGAGCGGCGAAGGTGCATGGAGAACGCTCCTCATCCTGTGCCTTTCATGTTCCTATCAGCGCTGGGGGGGCCGCTTGTTTACGAATGGTGTCATACGGTATCGCTGCAGTGATGTCACTTTAGTGATGTCACGTGATGTTTGATCAGAGGCTGTGTCTGCAGATCTTCCGATGTCTTCGTTCCGTCGTGGGAGGCGGACGGGTCGGGATCCACCGCGGAGCTGATCAGACTGGGAGACACGGCGCACTCGTTCACAGCCCGGAGTGAGTGAACACTCTATATGAAGCCTGCCTTACAGGTTCTGCCGCTCTCTGTGCCCCCCTTGCCCCCGTGAGAGCCGCCGACCGCCGGGCTCTCTGTGCCCCCGTGAGAGCCGCCAGGCCATCTGTGCCCCCCGGCCCCCGGGAGAGCCGCAGGGCTCTCTGTGCCCCTGCCCCCGGGAGAGCCGCCGACCGCCGGGCTCTCTGTGCCCCCCTTGCCCCCGGGAGAGCCGCCCGGCTTTCTGTGCCCCCCCTGCCGCTGGGAGAGCCTGCCGACCGCCGGGCTCTCTGTGCCCCCCTTGCCCCCGGGAGAGCCGCCGACCGCCGGGCTCTCTGTGACCCCCCTGGCCCCGGGAGAGCCGCCGACCGCCGGGCTCTCTGTGACCCCCCCTGGCCCCGGGAGAGCCGCCGACCGCTGTCTCTTCTCACTTTCCAGGCTGTGATTTGGAGAGATTAAGACTCGTGCAGAAAGAAGTCAGACAGCCTTCCCCGTTAGAGGAGCCTCATCCACCCTCAGCCGGCCGGAGCCCGCCTCGCGCAGCACAAACTGCCACACCGGGTACGTAAGAGTATTGCCTGCCGGGAATAGGAGGCCGGCCCCTCGCGCTCTGTGGCCCCTCGCGAGATGTCGTTGTCATCAGGCCCGTTTCTTCCTTGTAGGGTCTGCCCCTCTGGGTGACCTGATGGGGATCACAAGGCAGGATCGGCCCGTGGAGGGCAGGACCAACTACATGAGCCGAGAGATCCAGGTGCCCGAGAGCAGCGACCGCCCACCATCTTCCCTCGTCGGCAGAGAAGGTATCGGTGATGGGGCACGTGCCGGGTGTATGGGGGGGGGTGGCGCGTGCCGGGTGTATGGGGTGCATCCATTTCCGGACAACATCCTCTCTCAACATGCGCGCTTTACCTGTTTCAGATGCCATAGCTGAAGCAACCCAGGATAATGACGGTACTGGGTGGCCACGAGTGCCCAGTCCCCGGCCTCTTGACGTGGCTGCTCCTGCGCTGGTGAGAGTGCTCGGTGTGCGTATGCGGTTTGTGATGACGTGAATATACGTCGTGTCTCTCTCTAACCCTCCGCGTTTGCATCTCTCGGCAGACTTCTCCTTCAGCTCCTAAGAAAGTTGCCTTTCGCACCTTGCCAGAAGTTCGGTTCGTGGCTGAGAGTCCTGAGGATGGTGAAGAAGACACGGAACCAGAAACAAGTCTGCGATTAACCGAGAAGCTTTGTCTGCCGGGGTCCAAAAGTTCCTTAAGAGAGTGAGTTGGGGTAACAGGGGGGTTATTACCCAGAATCCCCCGCTGCAGCGGGAGCTCTTTATCCCGGGTGATTATGGGGTACAGGGGGGTTATTACCCAGAATCCCTGGCTGCAGCGGTGCTCTGTATGCCGGGTGATTATGGGGTACAGGGGGGTTATTACCCAGAATCCCCGGCTGCAGCGGGAGCTCAGTATGCCGGGTGATTATGGGGTACGGGGGGGTTATTACCCAGAATCCCTGGCTGTCTGTATGCTGGGTGATTATGGGGTACGGGGGGGGGGGTTATTACCCAGAATCACCGGCTGCAGCAGGAGCTCAGTATGCCGGGTGATTATGGGGTACGGGGGGGGGTTATTTCTCGGTTATAGTTGCCTCCCTTTTGTAACAAATCCACCTTCCGCTTTTATAGCCGCCTACGAGGGTCAGTCGCAGATGAGCCGTTGTCTGTCCGGCGGGCGAGGAGCATCTTATCGGAGCAGGAGCTGAAGGAGATGTCCGAGAAGCTGTCGCGCCGTTTAGATGAGCTGGACCGTGTACGTCGTGGTGGGGGCCGGATGAAGTGCGGGGGGCCGCTGGGTTCTGCGGGAGCCGGGTGAAGATTAACCTCTTGTTTGGTGAACAGATGCTGAAGGAGGCTTTGGAGGAGCGAGGCCACGAGGAGGACAAACTATCGCAGCACAGCGACAGCATCATGGAGATTGGCAGGAAGCAGCAGCTGCCCGGTGAGCGTCTGGCAAATGAGCTGCAGCCCCCCACCCCGTGGCACTTTATTGAATGGCGTGCAGGCTGGGGGCTTCAGGCTGTGTTTGTGGTGCGGGGGGTTATAATTCGGTGTTATCTGCCCCTTCCCAGTCACGGGTACCCAGCGTGTGAAGAGTCCTCCCGGCAGAGCGCGCTCCGTGTCGTCGCCCCCCGGCGTCCCGCTCTGCGCGCGGTTTGAAGACGCGCTCCACAAAGGGGGGAGAGGTGAGACGGGCAGAATCCGGAGGCAGCTGCAGAGGGAACTGGATCAGCAGCGGATGAAGTCACAGGTGTGTGTATAAACCGTGTGATCAGGAGCCGTGACGGTAAACACGCCTGTGCCGTGTAATCGCAGTGTCCACCATGCTGTCTGCATTGGTGGACACCAAGGATCGCGTTGGTGTCGGAGTGCGTACTCGGTGCTGGTTCTCCTGTCGGCCGTGGCCTTTTCTCCTGCGTGGGGGGTTGTTAGTGGCCCCGGTCGGACGCTCTTTGTGATTGGATTCCCGATGTCTTCTAGGTACTGAGCGCGGCGTACGAGGAGCGGCTGCGGGATTTCCAGCGGACGGAGACGGCGAAACCCTCTGCGTTCAAAACAAAGCTAAGGGAGATGGTATGTTCTACCGGGGGCCCGCAACGCCCCCCCCCGGCCCTGTCCCACCGGGGCCTGCAACAACCCCCCCCCGGCCCTGTCCTACCGGGGCCCGCCACAACCCCCCGACAGCCCCGGTAGCCCCTGGCCCTGCTCTACCAGGGTCCGCAACAACCCTCCCCGCATTTTTATGTTAATCTGTATTTCCCTCTCTTTCAGGAACGAGAATTTAAGGAGAATTTCTGTAAAGATCCCCCAAAGATGTCTCAGCCGGGGAGGGTTTATTCCAGAAAACAAACGCCCCGACCGGCAGAGCCGGACCCCCGAACGCCGAACTGGCCACCGGCGCAGAGTAAGTGCCGCTGACCGCACCCCCCCCCCACCCTGGATAAATGAGGCTGCGGGTTTACACAGTGCTTGTCTCCTAGTGAGGGTCCGGGATGACGATTTGCTCCCGTTGGTGCTGGACGCGTTCCCGCAGCTGCGCGTTTCCCCGCACGCCCTGAACCGCATGTGGAGGAGTCAGTCTGCGCAGGTGGAGCTGCTTGGTAACGGCGCGCAGGAGGACGAGCGCAGCCAACGCAAGCTGCAGCGCGAGGTGAGTTTGGCGCTAACTGCCCCGGCACTGGGTGGGGGGGTTTGGGTAGAGGGGGAGAGAGACTAACTGCCCCGGCACTGGGGGGGGACTAACTGCCCTGGCGTAAGCCCCTTCCTCTGCGTTGTTGAAAGCCGCTGGGATTTCTGTTCCAGGTTGAAGAAGCTCATAAGAAATTTGACCTGCTGACGAGCCTCATCAAGAAGGAGCAGGGACACAACCAGCGCCTGGTGAGACCCCCGAGGAGAAAGACCCCCGATTCCCCCCCCCCCCAATAACGCCGTGTTTGGAACTTTTCTGTTGATTCGATTTTTTTATTTATTATTTATTTATTTTTTTTGTGCAGAAAGATTTCAGGGACCGGATCCGGCTGCAGAAATCCGCCCAGAATAAAATGCGTGAGAAGCGGCAGCAGGGAGCTCGCGCCAAGAGGTACTACCACGACTACCACGTGCAGCTCCGTGCCAAGATGATGAGGGCCCGGACGCGCGAAGAAAGGGTACGCTATTGTTTATTGTCTTATATAGCGCCATCAGAAGCCGCGGCGCCGTACGCGACGGGGCAGAATTAGTATAAAACCCATACAGAAGCCGGTCAGCCAGGATTCTTAATATATAATTATATCCCGGGCCGAGCGGACGGCGGCGGATCGAATAAGTAACGTGCTGATCACCGGCTCACCGGATCCCCGTCTCTCTTCTCCGTGTAGATCGTGAAGAAGCTCTTTGCGGACGGGCTGCAGCTGCAGCGGCAGAGGCTGCAGGAGATGCGTTTATACGCCGAGGAGCAGCGTGAGGAGCAGAGGAAGAGGCATAAGGATGAGTTGGAGTCCATGGAGAACTATTACAAGGATCAGGTATGAAATCCCCCGGGGGAGACGTGGCGCCCCCAGCGTGGGCCGTGGTTCACCGCAGAATGCTTCTGGACACTAAGTGTGAGACCACGCGGTGCAGCGCCGTCAAAACGTCGTGTATTAAATCTGAATGAATTGCACTTGGATCCCGGGTTACGGTGACCCACCCCCCAGCGAACCCCCACCCCCCAGTGACCCCGCTCGGCCACTCTTTGTCTTGATCCAGAATTCTGTTTTCTTGCCAGTTCTCGATGCTGGCGGACGCCGTCGCGCAGGAGCGCCACGAAATCCAAGCCCAGGAGAAGGCTCAGTCCAAGGTGAGTAACGGCACCGTCGCATTTCGCACGCGCACCGGCCGTGGACCTCTTCGGTTTTAATGGCTTTGATTGGCTCGTTGCAGACGCTGCAGCAGATGAAGCGCGAGCTCCGCGGGAGAATGGAGCGGGAGATCCGGGATCTGCAGGAAACGATCGTCAGGGCCGACGAGGACGCCTTCTTCCGGGAGCTCGAAGCCGAGCGCTTCAAGCGGAGGCTGCAGATGGCGTCTTTCCAGTACAGCAAGAGCCACGGCTTGTAGAGGGCCACGGAGCCCGCAGCACCGGGTCGGAGGACGACGTGCCTTAAGAGTTTCTAAATCAAATTATTTATTTCTGGATTTTAATTTATTTTTTTTTTACTTTTTCTGATTTTTTTTTTTTTTTAAAGTAAAAACAAAAACCACTCACCCAAAGTGTTCAGCGATCTGTCGTTGCTATGGTGACAGCACATGCCTATTACCATAACTGCCCTTCTGTGCGGGGTATTGGGGCAGTAAGGAGAGGAAAATCCCCCTCTCACCGGTGCCAAATCCCACCCCCCGCCCTGCTTTAAACCACAAAGATGCAAGACTTGGAAAATAGACATTTTTTAATGAGCTATAAACTGAATTCTATGAGTTAACATGCTGGTGCGAGAGAATCAGACGTTAGAAGGCATGGAATGTGAGTCGAGTAGCGTGTGGCCCTCCGGCAGGCGGGGGCCACCAGTCCTGATTGTAAACCTCTGCGCCGAGGAGCCCCAGACTAAAGGCTGGCCGCTGCGGCTCCGTACGGAATTTTCACAGAAAATCCCCTTTTTTTGTAGTTTATTTACAGGAGCGGAGGGAGGTAGAGGTCGGAGGTCAGAGGTCGGCTTCTCTCAGGAACCAAACTAAAAATAATCGTTAGTAGCAGAATCCGGCGTTGGGGGGGGGGGTAGAGAGGACAGACGGACTGACGGACGGGGTGTTTGGTGAGACGGCGACGAGACGGCGACGCTCAGGAATATTATTCTGCAGAAATAACAGCTTTAATTTATAACAAAAACTTACAAAAGGATCCTTCGCGGGTAAAAAGACGGGCAGGAGATTAAATTATCGGGAGAAGAAATATATTAATAAAACCAAAAGCTATGTAACGGTGACTCCGGGGGCCACGCCACATCCGTCCGGGGGGGCCGCGCCGATGACGCCAGATGCTTCTGGGTGAAAAGCTCCCGGAATGTAATAAACGTCCCTTTTTATAAAAAATAGTAGTCACTTTCTATCACGGCGTGGCCCAAAATCGGTTTAAATAGCAGCAAAGTCGCACGTGCGGAGCGTGGATCAGATCAGAGGATATAGACCACGCTGTCATATCACGATATATCCACGTGTCGTGATACACGCTCAGCTCCTCCCGCCACGGGGCCGACTCACTCATTCCACGGCGAATCCGCACGTCTCCTCGATGGCCGTGAGCAGCTTCTCGTACAGCTTCTCGTAGCTCTCGTACGCGGGGATGTCCACACGGTTAAAGCTGGAAAGGAGGAGAGAAGAAGCCGTCACCAAACCCACCTCACAAGAACCCGGGACCCCCGACTGAAGCCGTAAAGTGGTCTTACCACGTGTGGGCTTTGGGGAGGTTGTTTGTGTTGGCATCAATCTGATGGATGGTGAAGAGCCTGGGGCCGGCAGCACCTGCGGGGGGAAAAACCCTTTATAAATAACTGGCCACCGACGCGATCCACGAGCCTTCCTCTGGCCGCCGTGGACTGGCGTGGACCGCCGTACCTTGTAACGCTTTGAAGCCTTGGAGAGGGACTCTGGAAGATCCGGTCACAAACTGGAGGAGCCGCGCTCTCCTCTCCTCGTCAAACGACTCCACGGCTTTCCAGAACCACTTGACCACGTTGCTGTCAGGGGTGCAGTGCTTCAGCCGCGTGTTCGTCTTCCAGTCGCTCACGTCGATCTTCCCGAGGCCACAGATTATCAGCTGCAAGAGAGAGCCACGGAAGCGATTCACTAAACACGTCGCAGCGGCTCGGCCTGAAAACACTTTTCCGTTAACGAAAAAGTTATTTCCGTAAACATTTAAAGGACGCGAATTTAAGGACGTGTCCACCAACCACAGAAACACCATCAGCACGGTTCAGATTTACAAAGGAGCTGATGGCCCCCCCCAAACATATAGCGTAACATGCAACCCCCACGCGGCACGTGGCACGGACCTCCAGTTCTTTTTCGTCGAAGGCTTTGAGCAGATGCTGCGGGATGACCTCGTGGAAGCCTTTCTGCAGCGCCAGGAACTGCGCCTCGATCCCGCGCAGGAACCGCCAGTTCACGTATAACCTGGAAACAGACCACACGGGGTTAGCGGGGCCGACGATGGGGCCGACGATGGGGCCGACGATGGGGCCGCCGACACACATACCGGACGTATTCCTTTTTGGTCTCTTCGGTGACCGCGATGCTCTTTCCGTTGGGTTTCAGTTCATGTTGGATGAGCTCCCCGAACGCGTTGTGTTCCACGCAGAACGTGTGGTCCAGCACGGCCGTGATATCGTTCCCGCTGGGGAGACACGAGGAGCGCCTTAAATGCCACTTTCTTCCCGACACGAGCATCAGGTGACGAGCCACGCGCCTACCACTCCCCCCCCACCCCCCAATTTGTACAGACGTACGGAATGTGTAATGCCATCCATTAATACCCCCTCCCACACACACACACTTGTCAACGGGCCACCAACTGACCCCCCCCATGGACCCCCCCCACACACACACACCAACGGCCCACCAACTGACCCCCCCCATGGACCCCCTGGGTAAACCCAGGCATGACTCACAGGATCCACACGAGGCTGTTATGAAGATCGGGATCCACAGATTCCATGTCGTCCAACGTGATTGGCTTCCCCAGCAGCTGCTTATAGAACGGCAGCGTGAACCCCCCGTCGATGTAGTGTCCGTGGAATACGGCCATCCCCATGATCCGCCCCACGAAATGGAAATAGGACAGATGTTCCTGGAAACGACACGCATTACGTTGAAGGATCCAGTACCGGACGTTATCCCCGGGGGGGGGCAGAAAGAAGCCACACGTACCGGGTTCACGGCGGAGTCCGGGTTGATCTGCAGGGTGTAGATGTCGTCCCGTGAGTACTGGAAGAGGCCGTAGTACGGATTTAACATTTCGTGGGACAACAAATACAGCCATTCCCTGTAACGCAAAGCGGGGGGGGGGGGTTGTTAATAAAACACCCGCCACAGATATAACGGCCCCACGAGCCGCCACATGCAGCGTCCATGGGGGGGGGAGCCACGGTTCCTTCTCGTTACCTAGCAACCCCTCCATAATCCAGACCCTCCTCGCCACGGAACTTTATCATCAGCCTCTTCCACAGATCCTTCGGCCTCATCTTCATCACCTGCCTGTAGGATTCCTACAACAAGACAGCCAGTCAGGGACCCGGTAACAGCCGGTGCCACCAGCGTGCCACGCGTGTACAGCGGCAGCTACCTCAAAGATCTCCTCCCGTGACACCTCGATGCGGCAGTGGCCGGCCTGTGGCTGCTGCTGGGACAGCTCCTGGCGCAGGATCTTCAGCTTCTGCACGAGATCCCTCTTATAACGTGGCGCGGTGAGACAGTCGGCCTCGTCCGGCAGCGGGCACAGCGTGACCACCTCCTGCGGGAGATCCTTCAGCTGGTTCTGCCGGCTGCAAGAAAACCCACGTGAGACTGCGCTGCGCGCCACGGAGAGACTCAATACCCCCCCTCCTGAAACAAACTATGCCCGCGGGGGTTAGTGCCACGGATATCCCGCCAGTGAGGGAATCCAATGAGTTTCACGGGCAGGGAGTGCGAGCCACGGGCAGAAGGTGTTACCGTTTTTATACAAACTAATCAGGATTCCTGGGGCGCGAGGAAATCCACGCCGGGGCCCCAGCCACTAACGCAAACCACGCGGGGGCCGGATTGGAGGCAAATCTCTATTTCAAGCAATCATCCAGAGACATGCAGGGTGGGAGATAACAGTCCACGAGACGCCAGGTGGGACGTGCGCCACAAATAAACCGAAACAAGCCACAGCCGATAGGCTCGGGGTAACTGCAGAAACCGATGTGGGGACAGAGCCACGGCCCGACTCACAGACCTGTGCGAGCCACGGAAACCAATCACAAAAGAGACCACGCTCAGTGGCCAATGAAAGAGCAGAGAACCCCGTGGCTTTCACTCACTTTAGCACCAGGTGAAGGTTGGCGGACAGCCGTGGATCCGTGAACTGCGTGGTCCTGTTGTTATGATCCACAAAGTAGACCCTCCCGGTTGCCGTGTTGCGGATTTCCCAGCCCGGGGGAAGCGGGCCGAGCTCCTCGCAGTTCACGTTGCCGAGATCCCTACAAAGAAACAGAGACGTGAGAAGGAGGAAAGGGCCGGACGGCGGACTCACCGGCGCGGGGGGGGGTGGGTGTAGGGCGCTGGCCACTTACCTCGGCACGCGTGGGTCATGCCACGTGCTGACCCCAGTCTGCGTGTGCAGGAAGTACACCTGGCCTTGCTGCGTGGTCCTCTGTTCTGTTAACAGACAAGGACAGTCACTAACCCTATTATATGCAGGATGGTCTGCAAGGGCCACGGAGGGGCCACCACTTACCATATCCTTCCGGCAGGTCGGGGGGGGTGTGTAAATGTGTCCTGCTCATGTAGTTCCTGTGCCGCTGCGAGCGGACCCTCCTCTCCGTGAGCCGGGGGTCCGAGCTCTGCCCGCACGTGGCGCCGTTCGTCACGGGGACCGGTGCGTTGTCATCCACAAAGCAGCTGAGGGGCCGCCCTGGACTGGAGTATTCAGACGCCGGCCTGGAGAGAGGAAGCAAGCCGTGTCACCAACAAGTGAGCGGGCGCCACGGTGACAAAATCCTACTTTGCAGAAAAGGGTAGTAGGTACGTGGGCGGACTTCCAGGGAGATGGTGCAAGCGAACACAAAGAAATAACGCGTGGAGAGAGATTCGGGGGCCAAATGACTTACCGGGTCGGCCGCTCCCACTGCGTGGTCCGTGTGATGTGGTTCAAGTACTGGATGCGTCCGGAGGCCGTCCTCCTCTCCTCCCAGCTGCAACAGAGAGAAGCGGTGAGCGTGGACAGGAGAGCACGGGGGCCGCCGTGATTGGTGGCTCCAGTGGCACTAAAAGTAAAAGCTGCTCACCCGTCCGGTAAATCGTTATCAAACAAACGGCTGCAATCAACAACCTGCCCGCCGCTGCCGATCCGCTCTCGGGACTGGAGACTGACTGCGAGGAGAGAGAGAAACAGCCACTGATCCGGAGCCACGGCACGCAAACGCCAGCAACTAGGCCACGGGGACACCGGCTGGCTCTCCAGATCACAGGAACCAGGCCACGGGGCCACCGTCTGGCTCTCCCGATCACAGGAACCAGGCCACGGGGCCACCGGCTGGCTCTCCCGATCACAGGAACCAGGCCACGGGGCCACCGGCTGGCTCTCCCGATCAAAGGAACCAGGCTACGGGCCACTGGCTAGGGCGGGTTTCTGGGACGCTGGTTGAGATGCTTACCGACAATCTGACCACGAACTGTATCATTGTCACTCGGGCCGAGCTTGCAGAGATCCAGTCGCTGATCTGCAGAGGACACGGAACGCAAAACCACGTAAATTCCCAAATAAGCGCCATTGGAGCCGAGGCCAGGACGTGGCAGCCAGGCACACGTCACACGAAGCTCCTCAAACTCAAACGTATACATTTCGGAACGTGGGAGGGGGCATGCGATCGGGGGGTAATAAATCTACCCCGATCAGTGTCACGTGTCCCGAGGCCACGAGCGAGCAGCACTTACAGCCCGTGTCCTTCAGGCGATTGATTGCGTTGGACAGAAGCCGGACGCAGCCCAGGAATCCGGCTCCCTGCTTCTTGTGGATCTTCTTATGATTCCAAACGCTGATCGTGATCGAGTCCGACTTCCCGATGTACCTGAGCGCGGGGGGGGTATAATTTGCACTTAAGATGAGATTCATTAACCCCCCCCGCAGCCCCCCTACCCCCGGCATTAACCCCCCCGCAGCCCCCCCACTCAGAGCCGTTACCCCCGGCATTAACCCCCTGCAGCCCCCACACTCAGACCCGCTACCCCCGGCATTAACCTCCTGCAGCCCCCCCCCCAGTCAGACCCGCTATCCCCGGCATTAACCCCCCGCAGCCCCCCCAGTCAGACCCACTACACCCGGCATTAACCCCCCTCCCCCCGGTTTGCTCACAGGTCGTAGTGCTGGTTCCACTTGGGGTCGAGCGTGTTCCGCACCGTGTCCGTGGAGTGGCATTGCCCCGAGCCGTCCACCACCACCTTGGCGAAGGCGTCAGGGAGCCCTACAGTGAGTGGGAGAGGAAAGACAGGGAGGTAAAAACCTCACCCCGCTACCCCCCCAAAAGATAACACGATACCCCCCACTACCCCCCCAAAAAAACAACACGATACCCTCAACTACACCCCAAAAAACAACATGATACCCCCCAACTACACCCCGCTACCCCCCAAAAAAATAACACCATACCCCCCCAACTACACCCCGCTACCCCCCAAAAACCAACACGATACCCCCCTAACTACACCCCGCTACCCCCCAAAAACCAACACGATACCCCAACTACACTCCGCTACCCCAAAAAACAACACGATACCCCCCTAACTACACCCCGCTACCCCCAAAAACCAACACGACACCCCCCTAACTACACCCCGCTACCCCCCAAAAACCAACACGATACCCCAACTACACTCCGCTACCCCCCAAAAAAACAACACAACACCCCCCAACTACACTCTGCTACCCCTAAAAACCAACACGATACCCCCCCAACTACACTCTGCTACCCCCCAAAAAACAACACGATACCCCAACTACACTCCGCTACCCCCCAAAAAACAACACGATACCCCCCAATTACACCCCGCTACCCCCCAAAAACCAACACGATACCCCCCCAATTACACCCCGCTATCCCCCCCCCTCCAAACACACAGAACGTGGAGTTGATACTCACTGAAAAAATCTTTCTTCACCAAGTTTTTCGCGCAGAGAACTGCAGAGGAAGCAACAGATCCGTTACTACATCACACGGGCCACGCGACGGGCCACGCGACGGGCCACGCGACGGGCCACGCGACGGGCCACGTCACACGAGAGAGAGTCCCAGATTATCGGGGGACACTGAGAGAGAGAGACTCTTACGGAGAGACTGCTTGGATCCCTGCCGCACATTTGGGGTTTTCTCTTGGCAGAGCCCGGGGTTAGGGGCCCCGCTCTCAGGTAGGAGCCGTGGCAGAGCGCACTACGCAGGAGCCACCGATTCGCAGATCTCACCCCATGAGAATTCCTTTCATTTGTTATTTTGCTCGTTTCTGACATTCGGAAACCAAAGAAAAGCCAGAGAAAGCCCCAAAATTTACACGGACAACGTGCAGCCCCCCCCCCCCCCGAGACCCCGCTGACCACGCGATGGCGCCATGGGGGGCAGCTGTTCATACGTTCATCGGCAGATTCTGCATGAAGGGCGAGGGTTAAACCTTGCTTTCAAATACCCCAGAAGAGACATAAACAGGATGCCCCCCCCCGCTTTAACATCTGGGGGGGCAGCCCGTCCTGCCCCGTGGCTGCCCTGGCCACGGCGTCCTGTTGGGGATCCCAGACAGGGGGGGGGCATGTGGCTCGGCACAGGGCTGGACATTTTTGCCATACCAGACAGCTGATTACATCACCCACGGATTAACCTCTGCAGGGCCGAAGCCTGCCCAAGAGCTGACACTCCACGTGCAGGCCACTAAACGCCCAAACATCTCGCGAACGTTCCGTGGCGAGCCAGACCACCGAGCCCCCCCGCTCTGCTGTCCCTACACGGCCACACGAGCCACGGCTCCCCGCGGACCCCTCAGGCAGAGCCACAAGCGGTAAGGGGTACCACGCCAGGTGCGGAGACGGTTCGGCACGCAGGTGACCGAGGGGTTAATGCGGGGCCCACTCTCCGTGGTATTTAAACTCTGTGGCTCACGGTATTGTTAAAAGGCAGACAAAAGGGCTTCCGTTGCAGCTCCCTGACTGCCGAGGAACAGACTCCCGTGACCTGCTTTCCTTCGGCGTGGCTGCGCTGCTAACACAGGGGTCACCGGCCCGGCACGGAGCGTGCGCACAGTACGGGGGGCCACGTGGGCCCCCCCAGGGCAGGATGACAGGGAGTAAGTGGGTGCAGAACGGTCCCGGGTATAACCGCGCGATTTACTGCCGTGGCCCTGTAATTAGCGCCGTGGCCCTTTAACGTGTAAGCGGCGCGTCTTCCTCATTCACAGACCATGAATCATTTCACTCGTGGCCGCATCTCACGGCAAACCTTTCAGTAATTCAGTCCACCTGACGAGAGAGCGTCATCCATGTCGCCACGCATCCCACGCATGTAGCCGGGGGAACGACACGGCAAATCTTTCTAACCAGCACCGGGGGCCACCCAAGCCACTTAATGGCAAACGTGGATCTTCGCAACCACTCAGTACCCAACATACAACATAAAACTTGGGTAACCGCGTGGTCCCAACCCCACGGACGCGGCACAACGGGGTAAGAAAATGCGCACGGCCTGTACATGGCGGGTGTGGGGAATCCGTGGCGGAGGGGAGATTATACGCACGGACTGTACGTGGCCAAAACATGACCAGAAGAAATGTTTGCATCTCTCTGGAGGGGTCCGTTTCAGCAAAACGTGGAACAACTGTTAATCCAGAAGAAATAGCCGACACTAATAACGCCCCACGGGCTTTTAGCCAACGGAACCACGGAGCCCCTCGGGATTCCAGGACACGTTTCGCACACGCGCACCAGCGAGGACCACGTCCACGTATGCACCGGCATTACGAGGCTGAAGCCGTGAATAAAGAGCACTCGTCCACGTGAACTCTGTTTATGCCACGCCGCGCCGCCCCGGGGGCCACGGAGTAAAGTAGAGGACCAGAGATCAGCACCACACTAACGAAGCCACGCCGCGACCATTCACGGCACTGCTGGGAATAAGCCGCAGCCATCATCACCCTGCCACGCACCGCACGTTTAGGGTTCCGATCTCCGTGACGCCTGCGCTGCTGAAGCCACCGTTGGCCACGGCAAGTAGTTTGTGGGACGGCGCGTCTCACGGCTCCACTTCTTATACGTGGAAGTCAGATGCCACGCAGCTCCAATACACAAAAGATACCCCAGAAGGGGTCAAATAAAACATTTCATTTAAATATCTTTCAAAACGAGCCACGGGGCCCCAAAATACAGCGACTAAGGCGAGGGGCCACGGGCCCCAAAATACAGCGACTAAGGCGAGGGGCCACGGGCCCCAAAATACAGCGACTAAGGCGAGGGGCCACGGGCCCCAAAATACAGCGACTAAGGCGAGGGGCCACGGGCCCCAAAATACAGCGACTAAGGCGAGGGGCCACGGGCCCCAAAATACAGCGACTAAGGCGAGGGGCCACGGGGCTTGGTGGGACAGCATCGCGAATCCTGCCAATAGAGCCAGGAAACCACAGATAAGTGGGCACGCAGCCTGGGCACAGAGACATGGGGCGGTGGCACGGAGTGGGGGGGGGCGGTGGCACGGAGTGGGGGGGGCGGTGGCACGGAGTGGGGGGCTCACAGGAGGGACCGGGGGCATGCAGACGGGACAGAGGGGGGGGGCACGGAGATCCCGGAGGGGGGACTACATTTGAATATGTGGCAGGATCCAGGAGTGCATTTAACTATTAGTCTCCCGGTACACAGTTCCAGGCTGTAGCACAGAACCGGAATGCAAGGCCTTACCGGTCAGGCGGAGCTTCACGGGTCCGTTCCGCCGGGACCCCTGATTAGACATGGCCCCGAGAGGCAACGGGGCCGCGGAAAGCCGAGATCAGGCCGGGAAGGAGATCGGTCAGGCGGTGAACGGAGGCCCGGATGTACCGAGCGGAGCCATGAGAGAGGAATGCTGGGAGTCTGGGGGAGGAGCCTGGCCTGGGAGAGGCTGGAGACTGGGCGAGGCCGTCTGAGCTGGGCGGGGCCTCAGGAAACAACAGGAAAGACAGCCAAAGCGGCAAATACCGAAAGCGGGGGCAGAGGGGAGGGGGCAAATACCGAAAGCAGGGGGCAGAGGGGGAGGGACAGGGGCCAATACCGGGAGGGAGGGGTGCCCCAATCCCTCTGTCTAGCATTACCAGGCGCAGTTCTTTGGGCTCCAGGGCCCTTTCTGCAGGGAAGGGACTGAGTATTAACCCTTACATTCCAAGACCCAGATGAAGGATGTCCTGTAATGAGACAGAGGGGCAGACAGTATTGCCCCCGGAGCAGGAGGCAGACCTGACAAGAACCCGATTGGACCAAAACTAACCTATGAGTCACGCTGGGGCAGTAAGTGGACCCCCCCCCCATTCCTTCTACCACCTCTGGGGTTACTTGGGGCATTTACCGACCATTTACCTTAGAAGTAGAGGGGGGGGGCACACACCTGTATACCTGGCCCCTGCCTTCCCCCTCCTCACAGAGTGTAAGCTCCTGGGGCAGAGATCAGCAATTTTAACGTTCAGATTTTTTACCATGCCCTGTTGTAACAGCGCCACGGCCGCTGTTGGTGCCACATCAGTCTATACACAGTAACCAGGTCTCCCTCCAAGAACCCACTACTGCCACTGCAGGCGACATTAACGGATCTCGGGGAGGGGTCACAGCATCCCTCTAGCGTAAGCCAGCGGGTTCCACCGAATCCCCCTACGACAGTAAACAGCACCCCCAGGGCCAGAAGCCACATCACACCCCCCCCCCCCCCCCGTAAAGAAGAAGCAGCAGGCAGCAGATGTTGGAAAATATTTTATTGGAAATATAAACAGGCGGCACGGGCCACGGACACCAGGACCGGCATGTCAATGCAACAGCTGCCAAGGGGTTAATTAAGCCCACCTTTACTGTTTGCAGGACAGCGAAGTGCCCCCCCCCAAACCAGGGGGCCGGAAACGGGCCGCTCCGATTCTAACCAGATCAGACGTAGTGGTTCTAACAGGAAACGCGGAATCCCCACTCGGTGCAAAAAACCCACCCCACGGAGCTAAAAAGGGGTTTATTTACAGACATTCACAGTATGTACAGACAAAGTGCTACGACGTCACACGGAAAAGGACGGACGGACGGACAGAGATGGTCAGACAGGAGACAGACGGACGAGGCAGCGCTCAGAAGTCGAAGGTGGTGTGAGTGCCCTCCGGGACCTGGAAGGTGTAGCCGTCGGACGTGGCCTCCGGGGCGATGGACGACTCTTCTTCTTCCTACAGAGAGATAAACGGCACAGATCAGCAGGGATAACGGGGCGAGAACCTCCAGGACGTCCCAGCGCGCCACCCTCGGCCCCAAGGGCCACGTACCTCGGTGGAGAAGTATTTCTCGATCAGCCCCGCGGCCGATTTGTAGACCTGCTCGTTCTCGTGGGTCTGAAGCGACTCGATGCGGTCGAGACCCCCACATTCTTCCACCATCAGGCACAGCTTCTCCGTCTCCCCGAGTTTGTCAGCAGCCTGGAAGAGGGGGGGGTTAACATGGCACCCGGTTGGGGGGGGGGGGTGTTCTGTCTGATCTGTGGATTCTGCGCCGGCTGGCTACTTACGGCAAATACGTTGGTGAAGGCGTCCAGGACCACGAGCACCGTCTTACTGTCTTTGGCCGAGAGGAGGTTGGCGAGCGGCTCGATGACCCCGCACTGGACCAGGTAGATGATCTGATCGATGGTGCCACCGCTGGTGTAGTTGGTGACGGCCCACACAGCCTCCTTCTGCGTCTTGTAGTCTCCCTGTGGAAGGACACAAGGCTTAAGACCGCAAACCCGCGATATTGTGGTCTGGCTCAAACCATCTCGGGTATTAGCGTTAGAGCTCCATTACCCCGACACGCGTCCCCGGCCACGAAACAGTTACCTTTCTGAGGATGTCCACCAGATACGGCAGCAGCCCGTGGTTGACCACCTCCTGGATCTGGTCCTGGCGCCCGGCCGTCACGTTGGACAGAGTCCAGGCCGCTTCCTTCTGAATGTTGTTCTTGTGGTGGCTGAGGAGGTCAGGAAACGCGGCCAGGGCACCGGCGTCGATCACCGCCTGGGTCTGGTCGTCTGTGCCGGTCACGATATTCCCCACGGTGCGCAGACACGGAGTCTGAAAGCGGGAGAGCCGCCACGTTACACGGGATTAGGACACTAATGGAAGGTCTGGGGCAATTAACAGTGAAGAGAACCCATCTTCCCCACAGAAACCCAGCCAGTCCCTCCACAAGTGCCGTGGTGGCCTCCATAAGGCTGGGTTATCCCGGTCGCGTGGCCCCTGGCCCCGGCACTCACCACTATAGTCAGCTCCCCGCATCCGAGCAGCTGGACGACCCGGGGCACCAGGCCGGTGCCCACCACCACGTCGATGCGATCGTTGGAGCCGTCGGTGAGGTAGGAGACCGCCCAGCACGTGTCTGCCAGGACCTCGCGGTCATCGTGGTGCAGAAGCCTCACCAGCGTGGGCAGGATCTGCTGAACGGCTTCCAGCGGCGGGGCCGGGTTCTTGTTACGGCAGAGGTTAGACAGCGTCCACGTGACATTGCGCAGGTAGCCCGTCTGGAACACGGGAGAGATGAGCACGTGAAAAACACGGAAAGAGACGCAAAGCACCGACGGGGGATGGAAGAATGAACAGACGCATACGCCACGTCTGTCACCCGACTGCCCACGTGGCACCCAGGCCCTGGCAAATCGTGACCGGCAGGGTTACCGTAAAGTGTAAACAGGGCCGGTTTACTCACCGGCAGCGCAGAGAGATCAGGAACGGCGAGAAGCGCCAGCAGCGGCTGAACGGCTCCGTGTTTAATCACCAGATCGCGGTAGGCGGAGCCATCACCTGCGGGAAACGCCGGCATTAGAGGGCAGAAGCAACGCATGGGGCAAGTAAAGCCCCCCTCCGCGGTGACACATCGCGGGGGGGGGGGGGTTGGTTAGGGGTGTGGCAGGTTTCCCTCCATACAGCTGACCGGTACCGGCAGTCCCCGGGTGGCCGTCACTCACCAGCTATGTTGCCGAGGGCCCACACGGCCTGCTCGCTGATGTGAGGATGAGGAGAGGACAGCAGAGAGATGAAGGCCGGGATCGCACCCCCGTCCACCACCGCCTTGGTCTGCTCCGAGTTCCCCGACGCGATGTTGGTCAAAGCCCAGGACGCCTCGAATTGCATGGGGCTGCAGTCCGAACGCCCCAAGAAGCCCACCAGCCTGGGGATCAGCCCGGCCTGTATGATGCGGTCGATGGGAGGCTCTCTCTCCCGAGACAGCAGCTTCCTGCCAACCGAGAAGGGAACGATTAGCCCAACCCACGTGCCGCCAGAAATAGAGCGCCTCGGCCCACCGACCGGCAGAGACCACTCACCTGGCAGCCTGCGTGGCCTGCAGCTGGATCTCGAGGCTGGCGTTGGAGACGCCACGGACGATCTCTTCCACGCTCCACTGGGTGGATGTCTGGGGAGGAAGAGCACAGGCTTAGACCCCGACCGCCCAGAAGCAGCAGGAGACCAACTCCCATAATGCTCAGCCAGCATTAACATGAGTTACGTAACCGGCAGTAACCCCAAACCCGCCCGTGTCAGGCACCCCCGGCCCTCACCTGCCCGTTCTGGTTCTTCTCCTGGAGCGGGGACGTGGGCTCGTCGGGGAAGGAGCTGACGTTCCGGCGTTTCAGCAGCTGGTCGTCCTTCTTGGCTTTGCGGAGCTCCACATTCACCTCGATCCTGCGCCGCCTCATCTCCTACAGGAAACAGACCCGTCAGGCTTTGGGGGGGGGGGGCGACACCCCAGAACCCCCCCCCACAGCCCAGGACCCCCCACTCACCGACGTGTCCTTGCCCTTGTTCTTGAACTTGGTGAGCCGGAGGGCGGCTGCATTCTCGTTATTCGACATCTTTACAGCAACGGAGACCACGGAGAACTGCGAGACAGCAGGAGGGTCAGAGCAACAACTCCCAGTCCTCCAAGCCATTAAACTCACCGTACACACAACTGCCATCAACGGATGAGAAAATTACACCCCCCCCCTTAAAGATACACCAGGTGGCAGAGAAACGGCAGATAGTCGTTAATGCCTCAAAAGCAGGAGGTAGACCCCCCCCCATAAAGATACACCAGGTGGCAGAGAAACGGCAGATAGTCATTAATACCTCAAAAGCAGGAGGTAGACCCCCCCCCATAAAGATACACCAGGTGGCAGAGAAACGGCAGATAGTCGTTAATGCCTCAAAAGCAGGAGGTAGACCCCCCCCCCCCCGGAAAAGTGAAAAACCCTCATAGGAGATCGACCCCTGAACTGTTCCGGGAGGGTGACCCCGATACCCCTCTTAAAATGCCCCGCAATCGGGGAACCACACCAAGCAGATACCGGGACCCCAACCGGGGGCAGTGCAGATCCCCGCCGCACTGACAGCAGCAGCGCCCTACCTGTCACACCTCGCGTCTCTGGCACAATACGCCGGATGCCGGCTCGGCCGCGATTAAATGTCTCGAGCGGCCGCCACCCATTGGCCAGTTCGTGCACAAGCAGCTCTCTGACTGGCCCGTTTGAAAGAAGCCGGTAGGCGGAGGCCAAAGATTAACGCTCTGAGCACCGGACACGCTTCATGTGACTGGCAGCTCAAAGCACCAAATCACACAACTCTCAGCACTCACCCAAACCAATCACACAACTCCCAGCCCTCACCCAAACCAATCACACAACTCCCAGCACTCACCCAAACCAATCACACAACTCCCAGCACTCACCCTAACCAATCACACAACTCCCAGCCCTCACCCAAACCAATCACACAACTCCCAGCCCTCACCCAAACCAATCACACAACTCCCAGCCCTCACCCAAACCAATCACACAACTCCCAGCCCTCACCCAAACCAATCACACAACTCCCAGCCCTCACCCTAACCAATCACACAACTCCCAGCACTCACCCTAACCAATCACACAACTCTCAGCACTCACCCTAACCAATCACACAACTCCCAGCACTCACCCTAACCAATCACACAACTCTCAGCCCTCACCCAAACCAATCACACAACTCCCAGCACTCACCCTAACCAATCACACAACTCTCAGCACTCACCCTAACCAATCACACAACTCCCAGCCCTCACCCAAACCAATCACACAACTCCCAGCCCTCACCCAAACCAATCACACAACTCTCAGCACTCACCCAAACCAATCACACAACTCCCAGCACTCACCCAAACCAATCACACAACTCTCAGCACTCACCCAAACCAATCACACAACTCTCAGCACTCACCCAAACCAATCACACAACTCTCAGCACTCACCCTAACCAATCACACAACTCCCAGCACTCACCCTAACCAATCACACAACTCTCAGCACTCACCCAAACCAATCACACAACTCCCAGCCCTCACCCAAACCAATCACACAACTCCCAGCCCTCACCCAAACCAATCACACAACTCCCAGCCCTCACCCAAACCAATCACACAACTCTCAGCACTCACCCTAACCAATCACACAACTCCCAGCACTCACCCTAACCAATCACACAACTCTCAGCACTCACCCTAACCAATCACACAACTCCCAGCACTCACCCTAACCAATCACACAACTCTCAGCACTCACCCTAACCAATCACACAACTCCCAGCCCTCACCCAAACCAATCACACAACTCTCAACACTCACCCTAACCAATCACACAACTCCCAGCACTCACCCTAACCAATCACACAACTCTCAGCACTCACCCTAACCAATCACACAACTCCCAGCCCTCACCCAAACCAATCACACAACTCCCAGCCCTCACCCAAACCAATCACACAACTCCCAGCCCTCACCCAAACCAATCACACAACTCTCAGCACTCACCCTAACCAATCACACAACTCCCAGCACTCACCCTAACCAATCACACAACTCTCAGCACTCACCCTAACCAATCACACAACTCCCAGCCCTCACCCAAACCAATCACACAACTCCCAGCCCTCACCCAAACCAATCACACAACTCCCAGCCCTCACCCAAACCAATCACACAACTCTCAGCCCTCACCCTAACCAATCACACAACTCCCAGCCCTCACCCTAACCAATCACACAACTCTCAGCACTCACCCAAACCAATCACACAACTCCCAGCACTCACCCAAACCAATCACACAACTCTCAGCACTCACCCAAACCAATCACACAACTCTCAGCACTCACCCAAACCAATCACACAACTCTCAGCACTCACCCAAACCAATCACACAACTCCCAGCCCTCACCCAAACCAATCACACAACTCCCAGCACTCACCCTAACCAATCACACAACTCCCAGCACTCACCCTAACCAATCACACAACTCCCAGCACTCACCCTAACCAATCACACAACTCTCAGCACTCACCCTAACCAATCACACAACTCCCAGCCCTCACCCAAACCAATCACACAACTCTCAACACTCACCCTAACCAATCACACAACTCTCAACACTCACCCTAACCAATCACACAACTCTCAGCACTCACCCTAACCAATCACACAACTCCCAGCACTCACCCTAACCAATCACACAACTCTCAGCACTCACCCTAACCAATCACACAACTCCCAGCACTCACCCTAACCAATCACACAACTCTCAGCCCTCACCCTAACCAATCACACATATATATATAATTTATATATATATCATTTTATATATCGGGGAGTATATGTTATTCTATATATTGGGAAATATATTTTATTATATAGTTTGAGAATTACCGTATATATGTATATTATTCTATATATTGGGCCCAGGAACACGCGTGGGCTGCACGTGGGGCTGTTGTAACTTCGGCCCACACATTGCTGGCCTGGGAAGTGCCTAGCCCCCTGTCTCACCGCCCCCTGACCTGGCTGTGACGTCACATCCCGTCCTCTGCCAACATGGCGGCGTTCAGTGAGGAGTTCACGCTGTGCGGGCTGCTTACCGGTGCCGGGAGGAACGAGGGTCTGCAGGGGGTGGAGGCGGGAGCCGAAAAGGACACGGTGCTGATAACGGACACCGGGAGAGCCGTCACTCTCTATAAGGTAAACGGGACCGGGAGCCCACGTGTCTGAGGCACAAGAGAGATGGGGGATGCAGGGGTATAGGGGGGGGATGCAGGGGTATAGGGGGGGGATGCAGGGGTATAGGGGGGGGATGCAGGGGTATAGGGGGGGGATGCAGGGGTATGACTGGAGGAATACGGAGTTACGGGGGGATTCAGGGGTATGACTGGAGGAATACGGGGATACGGGGGGGTTCAGGGGTATGACTGGAGGAATACGGAGTTACGGGGGGATTCAGGGGTATGACTGGAGGAATACGGGGATACGGGGGAAGGGCTATGGGAATATAGAGGGGATATGGGGTTGCAGGGGTATTGGGGGGATACGGGCGGAGGAGTGTGGGGTTTCAGGGGTTTGAAGGGGTATTGGGGGATACGGGGAAGGGCTATGGGGTTACAGGGGGGAATAATAGGGTCATGGGTTGCAGGAATATGAGGGGGATACAGGGTGTGTGAGATACAGAGGGTGGGGGTATGCAGGGTTTAAAGTTTGGGTTCAGGAAAATAATTCAGCTGCCAGAAAGCGGGTGACACTATGGCTGCCCGGTACCGGCACAGCCTGTCTGCCGGTGTTAAACATCCTCAGGTCTGGACACGTAGCACGGGGGATATCATGTTACAAAGCTTTACCCCTCTGTGCGGAGAACCATTTTCAGACAAACTGCCACCGGAACTCTGCTGCCGGGGTGGTGGTCAGTCAAGGGCCCCCCAAGCCCGGGGTAACCGTATGATGAGTGCCACGTTTCTGTTTTCTAGGTTTCTGATCAAAAACCGCTAGGCAGCTGGACTGTGAAGCAGGGGCAGTCCGTCACCGGGCCGGCCGTCTTTAACCATGGGACTGGAGAGTACGTCATGGTTCACGATGATAAGGTAACGACCCGTTAGCTGTCAGAGCGGCTCTGTCGTGTAATGCAATACTCCTTGTTGGCCCAACAGGGTTCTGCTGCCGGTAACTCGCTGAGACGGGTGTTTCTCCGGGCTTTCCTTGCTCTCAGTTTCTCTAATGCCAGTGATCCTGATGTCACAGATTGACGCGTCGCTCTGTGTCTGTCGTATAAACTGTGAGGGGGCTGAATATTTGTGAAGCCCCCAGATCCTGTTCCTTTCTGTCCACGAAACGCGTTGCCCTTCCCTTCCTTTATGCTCCTGTTTCCGGGACTCCCTCTCCCCCCTACAAGTCACGTTGGGCTTTAATGAGAACGCGATCCTCGTGCTGCGCGTTCTGTGGACCCCCTTTTTTTCTTCCTTCCTGTAAGCTTGCGCGATGGCATCGTGGTGTACAGGCCCGTGGGTCTCGGGCACCGGAGAGTCATCATTCTGAGAATAGCCCCCTTGCAATACACCGCGGGTATCCGTGGCTGCATAACTTATCTGTGCCTCTGCTTTATTGCTCAGGTGATCAGGTTATGGAAGGAGGGTGACGTGTACCTGGACAAAGTCTTCAAAGCTACAGTAAGTATTCGGCACCGTGTGAACATCTAGCCATTACGTGACTCTTCATGGAGGCGAGAGCTGGAGGCATGTCCCGCGTGCCCCGAAGGGCTTTCCCCTCGTAGGGCATTTCCCTGAATTTTCTGTGTTTGCTCTGGCAGCTGTCGGCCGCTGTGCGTCGGATTCACTCTCTCCCTGATCATGAGCCGCTGGTGCTGTTTCAAGGGGGATACGTGCAGTTTTTGGACGCCCTGCTTGCTGATCCGCAGCAGGAAGTGGAGACCACGCTGCAGGACGGAGAACGGATAATGTACGTTTCGATGACGGGGATGGCAAGTGCCAAACGCGTGAAATGGGGTTAGAATTTGCTTTTTGAATGTGAGAACACAAGAGGTGCAAACGCGAAACTTAGTTGTTAAAAGGGTTAAATAGATGAATTAAAACAGTCCGCTGTATAAACTCCCAGCCGCTCGTGGCCACAAATAACTCTAATTCCACTTTTTGCTGTTTCTTCTCCAGATGGTCTGATATGTTTGCAGAAGCCACTCGGTCTCTAATGGTTTATGTTACTGAATTGGTAAGTATCGGGATTCTAGTGGAACTCAAGCAACTTATTAATGGCTTCTAATCCTTTCAGAGAAAAGGAATTCTAGGCAACGATCTATTTAAGAGCTTCTGCCGCGCGCTTTGGATGAGAGCGGGTGTAAGCGCAGAGCTGGTTATGAGGGTAACACAGGGTTCTACAGCCTTAAAGCCCCAATAATGGTGAATGCAAACCCTGCAAACGCACACTTCTCTGTCCCGTTGCCAGTAACTGTGGCTTTTTCCCCATTTTAGGGGCGATTGTTTGTGGTTGTAGATTAATAAAGATTTAACAAAACGGGGGGGCTGCTAACCCTTCGGCTTTACTATTCCATAGCCCCAATGAGTCGTCGTCTGAATTGTACCTCCTTTTAGGTGTGGCCAGAGCACTGTTGGGGGGGGGGATTTATTATGTATGTATGTATGTATGTATGATATACACGTGAGCTGGCGTGTGCGTGCACGTAAAGCGGTTGAGGCTGTTTTACAGAGATTTCTTTATTCCCCAGGAAAGGTTAAACAGCAAAAACACAACATAAAGAAATAATTGTGAATGGGGCCCCCGGGGAAGCACAATGAGAAACGTTTGATAAAAAGCAGTCAGACATGCCCTGCTTGTAAGAAGGTGTACTGGCTAATAACATTGTCATTGTCTCCTTCAAGCGTCTTCATGGCTCTCCAGTGGAGGGCGCTGCAATTCTCTGGTCTGCCTTCGGGATGACGGAGTTCCTCCTTTATATAATCCAACCACAGACCTGCAACAAGAACATTAAATGAGAGGCGCGGGCGGGCGCGCGACAAAAAAAAAAAAAAAAGCGGCGCAGGTGGGCGCGTGACAAAAAAAACCGGCGCGGGCGCGCCTCAAAAAAAACGGTGCGGGCGGGCGCGCCTCAAAAAAAGCGGCGCGGGCGGGCGCGCCTCAAAAAAAGCGGCGCGGGCGGGCGCGTGAGAAAAAAAGCGGCGCGGGCGGGCGCGTGACAAAAAAAACGGCGCGGGCGCGTGACAAAAAAAACGGCGCGGGCGGGCACGCGAAAAAAAGACGGCGCGGTTAGGTACACGGCCCCATCTACCCTCGCACAGTTACATGGCGCTGCCCGTTATGTCTGCGTCGGAAGCTCCTTATAGTAAATATTATATCTTATATATATTATATTTTTCTTTTTGCAGGCTGGGGAGCATTTTGTATACACCTGTCAGACCGGTCCCCGCGCTCTTCAGAAACGCAAACTCAAGCAGTACAAGGAGGGATCCCTGGTGTTGGGCTTTTCTGGGTCCATGAAAAATGAAACCTTCAGCTTATTTATTTTATGTAAGTAAACAGAACGTGGACGTGTTCCGGGTTGTTTACTGTTTCGTGTCATGTAACCAGTATTTCTATTTACTGTTCCAGACTCGAGCGGACATGTGTGTCTCGCCCATTTGTCTCTCGCTCAGACTGGGGACGTTCTTGCCGCAGAGCTGCTGCTTCAGCTGCCAGAAACCTCTGAACGAGGTGCCCTGACCGTTCTAGACGATTCCCATATCGCTACGCTGGCAGCATCTCCGGCAAAGCAGAAAGGTAACCTCCGAGCGGGCGGTCTGTGGGCATTTCTCTAGCTGAGTGATGCCGTTGGTGCGTCCAGCTGGTGCGAGGCATGAAGTTTCAGCCCATTCTTGTTTTCTTTCAGACTGTCTCTGTATATGGAATACAAAGTTTCAGACGCTGCAGGCCGTCCGAGAATTCCCGCAGCAGACCAGCACCCAGGTTAGTAACGGGGTCTGATAGTACATGCTGTGTGCTGCCCAGGGGTCTTCACAATGGGGGAGGGGTGTAGGGAGCTCCATGCAGATCTGTCAGTAAGCACCTGATGACGCCCGGGATGGGATCCATGTATCCGAGGCCTGTGAGTTTTGTGTTGTTGGGGTTTACTGTCGTGACCTTTATTTTTCTCTTTTTTTTTTTCTTTTTCCAGCTCTGGTGCCATGACCGTAAAATGTACCTTGTGCACGGCAAGTCCGTGCTGGTGTTGCCATTTCTCTGTGAGCTGTCCTGTCTGGCGTCGGCTCTGGGCAAAGGCAGAAACGAGCAGACATCAGGTGTGCCTCGTGTTACTGTTCTGGGATACCGGATCTGTGTTTTATGTTAATGCATGCTGGTTCAGGGGCCTGTCGCAGGCGCTTGCGTGTTTTATGTTAATGCATGCTGATTCAGGGGCCTTTCCTTCTAATGAATGACACTCCTGTGCTCCTCTTCCAGCTCTTGAAACCGTGTCGTTTGCAAACTGGGACACGTTGGTAGGAAATGCACCAGAAACCAAGAAATCAAATTCTGGATCCAGGAAAAGTGTAAGTTTTCTGCCGCTGCTGCATTTTGGGCTGATTAAAGTGTCTCGAGTGGGTGAGTTAAAGTACGTCGGCTGGGAAGGTGCCTGATGCGTGTACGGAGCGGGCGCAGCGATCAATGTCTTTATATTACGTGTAATGTGTTCGTCTGCTCTGGCAATCACACACGCAATCAGCCAATTACTTTAATATTTACTCTCAGACCAGGCAAAAGAAGGCTAGAGAGAACGTGACGGAAGAGCCAGAAGCAGACTGGTTCGTAAAAGACATTCAGGTAAAATCCGTGAGCTGCTCCGCAGGCAGACTTGTGTAAAGTGAGCGGTTTTTCTCCGTTTTCGAGCTGATAAATACATTCTAAATCCTGGTTATCGTCCGGCTCGGGAATTCTCTCCGGTGTCAGGCTGGAGTTTGGCAGTTCTACTGGGTCGGTCCTGCGCCTAACCTCGTCCCCGCTGTCTGTTTCTCTTTGTTTTGTGCAGAATGCTCCAGAAAACCAGATTCCCGGCATCGTCCAGCACTCCTTGCAGCGGGTGGAAGCGGCCGACTTCCATATTACTGCAGCCAAAGTGATGCAGGCGCTGATTAACCGATGTCAGAATGACCCCCGATTCTCCCCTCAGAGCGCCCTGAGGCTACTCGTTCAGACGGACGTTCTGTCCTACAGGTAACCGGAGCAGCTCTGCTACGCGTCCTGAAGTCTCCATGGCCTGATCATCTTGCGCTGGGCAGCGCCCGGCGGATGTGGCGGCAGCAGAGCGCTTTGCGTGTAACGCGTGTTTATGTGTTATATGAGATGCTGGTAACACGTGTTTGCGCTCGCTAACCAGACGTGTTAAACCCCCAGCTTGTGCCCGGGTTTGGTGGCCATCTCCCTGGAGAAGCAGGACGTCTGCCTCCTGCAGCTCTGCCTGCAGCGTCTCCCTGACGTCCCGGAGGCGGTTATCTGTTCCTGTTTAAAGACCTTCTTAAGGTGAGCGATTGGGTTTCTGGCAAAGTTTTGTCGAAGCCTTTATCTGTGGTGTGTGTCGCACCGTGCCTGAACACAGGTGTCCTGTCCTTTTGTAGTGTCAGCGAAAACCACCTTAAAGCTGCTCCTCTGGATACGCGGTATATCGAGGGTGTTATCGAGGTGGCAGAGTCTCCTGAACATACAGAGAAGCAGGCAGCCCCGGAACCAGCCGTCGTACAGAACGGGTACAGCCCGGTGGCTCTGGAGGAGGACAGCTGCGACATCCAGACACCGGAGACTCTGCCGCGGAGAAATGAGACACCGAAATCTCCAGTTGGCTTTAAAAGAGCCGTACTCCTGTATCCTTCTATACTGTGTCCTGAACACTTCCCGGCATCAGCCATACACCTGCTCTCAAGCAAGGCACTTATCAAAGGCCTTGTCTCTCCTTTGCATCATCCCCTGTCATAATCAATAGCATTTGATGTCCTCTGGTCCGGGTCACACTCCATGGCTTACAGACAATTTTTTTCCTTAATGCCCATGTCCAGGAACTCTGTCCTCACGTGTCCGTATAGTGAGACGTTCCTCCTGCCTCATCTAAAGGATCTCTCAGCCAATCAGGTTATTGTACGTATCGGGGCTGCTTTTCCTTTGGGGTGTATAGGGTGATGCAGTGCATTATTGGGGTGCAGTTTGTTGCGTGGGTGGATGCGCGGCGCTGCGGCGGGGGTCCCCTGTGTGTCATTATGTCAATGCTCTGCCCCACAGCTCTTCCTCAGGTACCTGCACTATCTGTACGTGAAATGCAGCAGCGACATGACAGTCAATCCGTCAGAAAAGCAAATGCCGACAGCCAACCAGGTAACTGGGTCACGATGCCGAGTGTGAGGGTATACAATGTGGGGTGGTATGGACCCCCCCGGGGGCCGTGTGGAGGGTTAGTTTCCCTGGCGGGGGTGAGGCTTTTTCACCTAAGTGGTGTGTTTTTCTGTCTTCAGATCATGGACTGGATGAGTTTAATGCTGGACGCGCATTTCACGGTGGTGGTTATGCTGCCAGAAGCCAAAAAACTGCTGCAAAAGCTTCATAAATTTGTTAAAAACCAGGTATGTGTCCGCTCCGGCCCTGACCACGGAATTCTGACATAGAGGGATTGTCTTGTGGCTCCATGAAAGACCTTTCTGCGCGTGTTGGAAACTGCCGTTCGGAATTCTGAGACACCCCGTGTGGAGGAGGCGCAGACAGGCAATTTACAGGGTGGTGCATTGGAATTCTGCTTTCAGAAGCCCCCTCGCGTATGTTCCTTAAACGTGGCCATTGATTTGGGGGTGTCTGGCCACAGCTTCGGGTGCCCCAGAGAATAGGGATTTTCTGGTATTGAATGGTTAATACCAGTGATTTAACCCTTTTATGTTTTCCGTTTGCTTCCCCCCTCAGATGAAGTTTTATTCTGAGCTCAACAAGGTGGAGGGGAGTCTGTCTGAGCTGCACCGGTTGAGACGGCGGCCCAGGGACTGCGACAGATATTCAATCCAAGTCCTGGAGCTTTATTAGGCAAACGATGAAAACAATGACTGTTTATTTTTCTTAAAGGACTATTCCCCCCCCCCACATGGATCATTTTTCAACACGCTTATGTCATGGTTACCGTATCCTGCTTGTCTCTGCGTCGTCGCACCATCGCAGGACGCCTTCCTTCCCGCTTCCAGACCCCGACTATGAGTAAAGAAACGCAATAATGAGAATTGTTTAAATGTTGAACTTTGTTTGATAAAAAG
The DNA here is from genome assembly GCF_027358695.1 of Spea bombifrons. Classification (NCBI taxonomy): domain Eukaryota; kingdom Metazoa; phylum Chordata; class Amphibia; order Anura; family Pelobatidae; genus Spea; species Spea bombifrons. The sequence goes on from NC_071099.1 coordinate 20,527,967, forward strand.
CTGCGTAGTTTACCCGTCTGGCTGTGAGTTGTGTTTTTTGTCGCTGAATGCTGCGTATTTCCCTGATGCGTGGAAGGAGCTGATCCGGGGGCTGATCCGTCAGTTGCCGCAAAGGACCCGTGCCTGGTCGGCGCTGCCATCTCTCGCTCTTGCCCTGGCCACTGATGGCCCTGCTGTGGGGGCAGAGAGATTGCACCCACCAATGGTACAGAGTGCTGAGCTATGACATCATACAGTGCGTCTGTAATCAGCAAGAGCCCTCTACGCACAGGGGCTGCAGTTACTGCCCTGGACCCCGGAAGCCGAGAAGTTACTCCACAGAAAGAACCCTGATAAACCCTGCAAGAGCGAAAACTTTGCCTGCTAGACCTCGTCATCCATTTCTCTCTCATAGTTTAATGTGGGGCTATATATGTAGAGGCAGGGAGGAAGATATCTTCACAGTGCTTCAGGTGCGTGGCGTGGAAAAGCACGGGCTGGGGATACTCGGGAGACTTTTTAATGCTTTTCCTCTGAATTTTGCTATTATATAAGATTGGTAAAAAAGTTGCGTAGTCGGCAGGATTCGAACCTGCGCGGGGAGACCCCAATGGATTTCTAGTCCATCGCCTTAACCACTCGGCCACGACTACAGCTGTGATAAGCAGCACAGGCAGCTGGTACCAGGTGGCGGTAGTGTGCTCTGTACTGACCTCCGTACCGCACAGATACACTGATAGATAATACAGTACGTCACGTGTGCAGATACACTGATACTGTGTGTCATATATCGGAATAGATACTCGCTATCACTGCTTCTTCCGTAGATTCTGACCTCTCCGTGAACTAAATCCACGAGGTCCCTACTCGGTAGGTTCCCCGGTCTCCCCATGCAGTACCCCCAGCCGCTGCCAGGTGGCGCTCTCTCCGCTGCAGTACCTGCAGTCGCCCGCTAGCGGCCGCCCTTTCTGCGGTCACGTGACGGGGCCTGAGCTCGCCTCCAGTCACTGAGAGAGAAGGTCCAAGATGGCGGCTGATCCGGAGCGAGGCGCCGCCAATTCGGAGTGAGCGGTCCCGGAGCGCGCCCTCTGCCTCCCGCCCGCTGTGTCCGGTCCAATCGGCGGCAAGAAAGCTTTCCTAGCATGAGGGGCCGGCGAGGAAGGCCACCTAAGACCCCACCGCTGCCCGACTGCTCCCCCGGGCCCACCGCTGGCCTCCGCTCCCGGCTCCGGGGCAGCAGCAGGGGCCGCTGGGCCCCCCAGACACCCAAGGGCCACGTTGCCCCCTCCCCCCGGGGCCGCAAGCGGAGGACGACAGGAACGGGCCGGGGCCGCAGCACCCCCAGCAAGGTGGTCTATGACGACCATGAGAGCGAAGAGGACAGCGGGGAGGATGTGGCCCCTGAGGGCCACAGCGACACCGACCATGACGACGAAGACATGGAGGACTCGGACTACCGCGAGGAAGAGGAGGAGGACGACGACGACGGCAGCTACTGCACCGAGAGCAGCTTCCGGAGCCACAGCACGTACAGCAGCACCCCGGGTAATACCCAGTACCAGTATACAATGCACCCCAATAATATACAGCCCCCCCCCGGGTAATACCCATTACCACTATACACTGCACCCCAATAATATACAGCCCCCCCCCCCGGTAATACCCAGTACCACTATACACTGCACCCCAATAGTATACAGCCCCCCCCCGGGTAATACCCTGTACCACTATACACTGCACCCCAATAATATACAGGGCCCCCCCGGGTAATACCCAGTACCACTATACACTGCACCCTAATAATATACAACCCCCCCCCGGTAATACCCAGTACCACTATACACTGCACCCTAATAATATACAGCCCCCCCCCGGGTAATACCCAGTACCACTATACACTGCACCCTAATAATATACAGCCCCCCCCGGGTAATACCCTGTACCACTATACACTGCACCCCAATAGTATACAGGGCCCCCCCCCCGGGTAATACCCAGTACCACTATACACTGCACCCTAATAATATACAGCCCCCCCCGGGTAATACCCAGTACCACTATACACTGCACCCTAAATATATACAGCCCCCCCCGGGTAATACCCTGTACCACTATACACTGCACCCCAATAATATACAGGGCCCCCCCCGGTAATACCCAGTACCACTATACACTGCACCCTAATAATATACTGGCCCCCCGGGTAATACCCAGTACCACTATACACTGCACCCCAATAATATACAGCCCCCCCCCGGGTAATACCCAGTACCACTATACACTGCACCCCAATAGTATACAGCCCCCCCCGGGTAATACCCAGTACCACTATACACTGCACCCTAATAATATACAGGCCCCCCCCCGGGTAATACCCAGTACCACTATACACTGCACCCTAATAATATACAGCCCCCCCCGGGTAATACCCTGTACCACTATACACTGCACCCCAATAATATACAGGGCCCCCCCCTGGTAATACCCAGTACCACTATACACTGCACCCTAATAATATACTGGCCCCCCGGGTAATACCCAGTACCACTATACACTGCACCCTAATAATATACTGGCCCCCCGGGTAATACCCAGTACCACTATACACTGCACCCCAATAATATACAGCCCCCCCGGTAATACCTAGTACCACTATACACTGCACCCTAATAATATACAGCCCCCCAGGTAATACCCAGTACCACTATACACTGCACCCCAATAATATACAGCCCCCCGGGTAATACCCAGTACCACTATACACTGCACCCTAATAATATACAGCCCCCCCAGGTAATACCCAGTACCACTATACACTGCACCCCAATAATATACAGCCCCCCCCCGGGTAATACCCAGAACCACTATACACTGCACCCTAATAATATACAGCCCCCCCAGGTAATACCCAGTACCAGTATACACTGCACCCCAATAATATACAGCCCCCCGGGTAATACCCAGTACCACTATACACTGCACCCCAATAATATACATTCCCCCCCCCGGGTAATACCCAGTACCACTATACACTGCACCCTAATAATATACAGCCCCCCAGGTAATACCCAGTACCACTATACACTGCACCCCAATAATATACAGCCCCCCGGGTAATACCCAGTACCACTATACACTGCACCCCAATAATATACAGCCCCCCGGGTAATACCCAGTACCACTATACACTGCACCCCAATAATATACAGGGCCCCCCGGGTAATACCCAGTACCACTATACACTGTACCCCAATAATATACAGCCCCCCGGGTAATACCCAGTACCACTATACACTGCACCCCAATAATATACACCCCCCCCGGTAATACCCAGGCCCCCCCCCCCGGTAATACCCAGTACCACTATACACTGCACCCTAATAATATACACCCCCCCCGGTAATACCCAGTACCACTATACACTGCACCCCAATAATATACAGCCCCCCCCGGTAATACCCAGTACCACTATACACTTCACCCCAATAATATACTGGCCCCCCGGGTAATACCCAGTACCACTATACACTGCACCCCAATAATATACTGGCCCCCCGGGTAATACCCAGTACCACTATACACTGCACCCCAATAATATACAGCCCCCCGGGTAATACCCAGTACCACTATACACTGCACCCCAATAATATACAGCCCCCCGGGTAATACCCAGTACCACTATACACTGCACCCCAATAATATACAGCCCCCCGGGTAATACCCAGGCCCCCCCCCGGGTAATACCCTGCACCAGGAGTAGCGCGGGTTCTTTTGTTGTGGTGGGGTGTTAGAAGCAGGAGAACAAGCAGCTTAAGGGTCTGAGTGACTGAGGGCCACGTTGTGACAGCGAGACGACCAGGTCATGCGCAGCCGAGGCTCATTGATGCACGTAGGGGGCGAAGGTACTGATAGGAAGGAGTCACACGCGGCACCGGGACGCATCCACGGGGGGCCGCAGCTTACAGGACTTAACCGCCTCTGTGCCGGATACCACAGCGCATACACTGTATGGCCAAAAGTATCGGGGCGGCTGACCATTACACCATCAGGGGCTTTGATGACATCACATTCTAATACACAGACATTAATATGAAGTCATCATCCTTTGCAGATACAACGGCTTCCGCTCTTCTGGGAAGGATTTCCACAAGATTTGGGCAAAAATCCTTCAGAAACTCCCCAAAATCTTGTGGAAATCCCTCCCGGGAAAGCGGAAGCCGTTATGTCTGCAAGGGGGGGGGTGGCTTCATATTAATGTCTGTGTATTAGAATGTGATGTCATCAAAGCCCGTGTTGGTGTAATGGTCAGGCGTCCCATCTGTGCGTTTATATATATTACACGTTACCCCCCCCCCCCATGTAATAAGAGTTGCAGGATAATCGGTGCCTAGTTGGGGATATTACCGGGGCCCGGCAGGGCTTCTACCCCTGGCTTCTTCTAAATCCTTAGATGCCGGTAGTGACAGAGAGACTGGCGGGGGACGGCGTGGCGGATTGTCCATCTCGCCCGCCTTCGCGTGGCTCCACGGACCGTATTATTATTAGTATTAGTATCGTTATTATTGTAATTGTTAGTATCATTGTTATTATTATTGTTAGTATTAGAATTGTTAGTATTGTTATTAATATTGTTAGTGTTGTTGTTGTTAGTATTGTTAGTGTTTGTAGTATTAGCCTTATTAGAATTGTTGTTAGTGTTGTTGTTATTATTATTGTTAGTTTTTTGTTACTATTGCTAGTGTTGTTAGTATTATTATTGTTGGTGTTATTATTATTGTTGGTGTTGTTATTATTGTTGGTGTTAGTATTGTTGTTATTATTATTGGTGTTATTATTGTTGGTGTTAGTATTGTTGTTATTATTATTGGTGTTGTTATTATTGTTGGTGTTAGTATTGTTGTTATTATTATTGTTGTTATTATTATTGGTGTTGTTATTATTGTTGGTGTTAGTATTGTTATTATTATTGTTGTTGTTAGTGTTGTTGTTATTATTATTGTTAGTTTTTTGTTACTATTGCTAGTGTTATTATTATTGTTGGTGTTAGTATTGTTGTTATTATTATTGTTGGTGTTAGTATTGTTAGTATTATTGTTGGTGTTGTTATTATTGTTGGTGTTAGTATTGTTAGTATTATTGTTGGTGTTATTATTGTTGGTGTTAGTATTGTTAGTATTATTGTTGGTGTTGTTATTATTATTGTTGGTGTTAGTATTGTTAGTATTATTGTTGGTGTTGTTATTATTGTTGGTGTTAGTATTGTTAGTATTATTGTTGGTGTTATTATTGTTGGTGTTAGTATTGTTAGTATTATTGTTGGTGTTGTTATTATTGTTGGTGTTAGTATTGTTAGTATTATTGTTGGTGTTGTTATTATTGTTGGTGTTAGTATTGTTAGTATTATTGTTGGTGTTATTATTGTTGGTGTTAGTATTGTTAGTATTATTGTTGGTGTTGTTATTATTGTTGGTGTTAGTATTGTTAGTATTATTGTTGGTGTTGTTATTATTGTTGGTGTTAGTATTGTTAGTATTATTGTTGGTGTTATTATTGTTGGTGTTAGTATTGTTAGTATTATTGTTGGTGTTGTTATTATTGTTGGTGTTAGTATTGTTAGTATTATTGTTGGTGTTGTTATTATTGTTGGTGTTAGTATTGTTGTTATTATTATTGGTGTTGTTATTATTGTTGGTGTTAGTATTGTTGTTATTATTATTGTTGTTGTTAGTGTTGTTGTTATTATTATTGTTAGTTTTTTGTTACTATTGCTAGTGTTATTATTATTGTTGGTGTTAGTATTGGTGTTATTATTATTGTTGGTGTTAGTATTGTTGTTATTATTATTGTTGGTGTTAGTATTGTTAGTATTATTGTTGGTGTTGTTATTATTGTTGGTGTTAGTATTGTTAGTATTATTGTTGGTGTTGTTATTATTATTGTTGGTGTTAGTATTGTTAGTATTATTGTTGGTGTTGTTAGTATTATTGTTGGTGTTGTTATTATTGTTGGTGTTAGTATTGTTAGTATTATTGTTGGTGTTGTTATTATTATTGTTGGTGTTAGTATTGTTAGTATTATTGTTGGTGTTGTTATTATTATTGTTGTTAGTATTATTGTTGGTGTTATTATTGTTGGTGTTAGTATTGTTAGTATTATTGTTGGTGTTGTTATTATTATTGTTGGTGTTAGTATTGTTAGTATTATTGTTGGTGTTATTATTGTTGGTGTTAGTATTGTTAGTATTATTGTTGGTGTTGTTATTATTGTTGGTGTTAGTATTGTTAGTATTATTGTTGGTGTTGTTATTATTGTTGGTGTTAGTATTGTTAGTATTATTGTTGGTGTTGTTATTATTATTGTTGGTGTTAGTATTGTTAGTATTATTGTTGGTGTTGTTAGTATTATTGTTGGTGTTGTTATTATTGTTGGTGTTAGTATTGTTAGTATTATTGTTGGTGTTGTTATTATTATTGTTGGTGTTAGTATTGTTAGTATTATTGTTGGTGTTGTTATTATTATTGTTGTTAGTATTATTGTTGGTGTTATTATTGTTGGTGTTAGTATTGTTAGTATTATTGTTGGTGTTGTTATTATTATTGTTGGTGTTAGTATTGTTAGTATTATTGTTGGTGTTATTATTGTTGGTGTTAGTATTGTTAGTATTATTGTTGGTGTTGTTATTATTGTTGGTGTTAGTATTGTTAGTATTATTGTTGGTGTTGTTATTATTGTTGGTGTTAGTATTGTTGTTATTATTATTGGTGTTGTTATTATTGTTGGTGTTAGTATTGTTAGTATTATTGTTGGTGTTGTTAGTATTATTGTTGGTGTTAGTATTATTATTGTTGGTGTTAGTGTTGTTAGTATTATTATTGTTGGTATTATTTTGCGCCGTGGTTTGGCCGTGGTCGTTTGGCTCCGGCGGACAGGAGCACTCGCGCCGTGGTGCCGCTTTGCACGGCGTGTAATCGGATGACGTGGTTGTGTGTTGTGACGCTCTCACGATGGCCGTGCTCCCTCCGGTGGAAGTGTCTCTCGCGGTGTACCTTCTCTGACTCTCTAAGCTGTTTATCTTATTATGGGTATTCTATCTTTTTTTGTGTTTCCATGGCGATACTGAAAGATGGAAGGACGTCGATTAGTACGGCTCGTTCTGTATTCATTACTTTCCCCAGAGTAACGATTCTCAAGGAATTCTATTGCAAACAATGCGTGGAAAAGTATAGCCGGTATATTCCCCCCGTGATATGGGATCCCCTAACGCTCAGCCGGTATATTCCCCCCGTGATATGGGATCCCCTAACGCTCAGCCGGTATATTCCTCCCGTAATATGGGATCCTCTGTGGCTCAGCCGGTATATTCCTCCCGTGATATGGGATCCTCTGTGGCTCAGCCGGTATGTTCCTCCCGTGATATGGGATCCTCTGTGGCTCAGCCGGTATGTTCCTCCCGTGATATGGGATCCTCTGTGGCTCAGCCGGTATGTTCCTCCCGTGATGTAGGATTAGTCTTTGCTTCTCTGGCTGGGTTTCTGATGTGTTGGGAGCAGAGCGTTCGTCGCCGTTTGTTACAGGCGCTCACCTAAAGTCCATTCTGTGTAAAGAGTTAAAACCTCTGCTTATCGTTATTCCGACGGACGTTTCTTTACTTCAATTAACATCTTTCCTTTTATATTTCCAGGGAGGCGGAAACCCCGCGTCCATCGCCCTCGCTCCCCAATATTTGAGGAGAAAGACATCCCACCGCTGGACTTCCCCAAGTCCTCCGAGGACCTCATGCTTCCTAACGAGCACTTACTCAACGTGGTCGCCATCTACGAAGTCCTGAGGAACTTTGGAGCCGTGTTACGACTTTCACCTTTCCGCTTCGAGGACTTCTGCGCTGCCCTTGTGAGTCAAGAACAGTGTACTCTCATGGCGGAGACTCACGTGGCGCTTCTGAAAGCGGTTTTACGCGAGGAGGACACGTCGAATACTACATTCGGACCTGCTGATCTGAAGGACAGCGTTAATTCCACCCTGTATTTCATAGACGGTATGACGTGGCCGGAGGTTCTGCGGGCTTATTGTGAGAGCGACAAGGAATACCATCAGGTGCTTCCCTTCCAGGAGGTGGACGATTACCCCTACGGACCAATAGAAAGCAAAGTGCAGGTTCTCCTTTTTTTAGTGGATCAATTTCTTACCACAAACATTGCCCGCGAGGAGTTAATGTCGGAAGGCGTGATCCAGTACGACGACCACTGCCGTGTTTGCCACAAACTCGGGGATTTGCTTTGCTGTGAGACGTGCTCTGCCGTCTACCATCTGGAGTGCGTGAAGCCCCCTCTCGAGGAGGTGCCCGAGGACGAATGGCAGTGCGAGGTCTGCGTGGCCCACAAAGTACCGGGGGTCAACGACTGCGTCCCCGAAATCCAAAAAAATAAACCCTACATCAGGCACGAGCCCATTGGCTACGACCGGAACAGGCGGAAATACTGGTTTCTGAACAGACGGATTATAATGTAAGTTCTGTGGCCTGCGCCACGCGGAGGTTCCCGGCCGCGCCACGCGGAGGTTCCCGGCCGCGCATGCAGCAGTCACGCTTCTCTATTAACCTCTTACTTTTGCCATGGAGGTTTTAGGGCAGCAGCGGCTGGGATCCCCGCGGTAGGTAATGATTGTAATCGGTCCCGCTGAGCTGCTTGTACAACGTGATGGTCTGCAGCCGGTCCTCCTTCCCGGGTTTCTTTGTTAATAGATGTGTGTAGCGCATTGTTTGCGTCCTTTTCATTGAAATTCTATATTATATTATTATTATATATATAGCCATTTAGTGACCGCGTGATGCAGCGTTGCTTGGGCTGCATTTAATGCGACTTGATATTAAATGTAAAGAGCCGCTTTATCCCTTAGAACTGTATCTGAAGTTTGTCGCTGCGATGACCGCGCGTTGGACTGGCAGCCGCTGCACATAGTGACCAGCGGAGGAATAGATTATGTGCTGATTCTCTTTTTTTTCCTGTTCAGCGAGGAAGAAACCGAAACATCAAAGAAGATCTGGTACTACAGCAGCAAGCTTCAGCTGCAGGAGCTACTGGAGCGTCTGGACAAAGATCTGTGGGAAGCCGACCTCTGCAAGACGCTGGCGGAAATGGAGGAAGAAATCCACCGACACATGGACATAACCGAGGAGCTGACCAATAAAGCCCGCGGAAACAACAGATCCTACCTGTCTGTGGTGAACGGTACGGGGCTCGCGTACTGCAGCTTGTGCTGCCTCACGGGGTTCGCGTACTGCAGCTTGTGCTGGCTCGCGTACTGCAGCTTGTGCTGGCTCGCGTACTGCAGCTTGTGCTGGCTCACGGGGCTCGCGTACTGCAGCTTGTGCTGCCTCACGGGGCTCGCGTACTGCAGCTTGTGCTGCCTCACGGGGCTCGCGTACTGCAGCTTGTGCTGCCTCACGGGGCTCGCGTACTGCAGCTTGTGCTGCCTCACGGGGCTCGCGTACTGCAGCTTGTGCTGCCTCACGGGGTTCGCGTACTGCAGCTTGTGCTGCCTCACGGGGTTCGCGTACTGCAGCTTGTGCTGCCTCACGGGGCTCGCGTACTGCAGCTTGTGCTGCCTCACGGGGCTCGTGTACTGCAGCTTGTGCTGCCTCACGGGGCTCGCGTACTGCAGCTTGTGCTGCCTCACGGGGCTCGCGTACTGCAGCTTGTGCTGCCTCACGGGGCTCGCGTACTGCAGCTTGTGCTGCCTCACGGGGCTCGCGTACTGCAGCTTGTGCTGCCTCACGGGGCTCGCGTACTGCAGCTTGTGCTGCCTCACGGGGCTCGCGTACTGCAGCTTGTGCTGGCTCACGGGGCTCGCGTACTGCAGCTTGTGCTGCCTCACGGGGCTCGCGTACTGCAGCTTGTGCTGCCTCACGGGGCTCGCGTACTGCAGCTTGTGCTGCCTCACGGGGCTCGCGTACTGCAGCTTGTGCTGCCTCACGGGGCTCGCGTACTGCAGCTTGTGCTGCCTCACGGGGCTCGCGTACTGCAGCTTGTGCTGCCTCACGGGGCTCGCGTACTGCAGCTTGTGCTGCCTCACGGGGCTCGCGTACTGCAGCTTGTGCTGGCTCGCGTACTGCAGCTTGTGCTGGCTCACGGGGCTCGCGTACTGCAGCTTGTGCTGCCTCACGGGGCTCGCGTACTGCAGCTTGTGCTGCCTCACGGGGCTCGCGTACTGCAGCTTGTGCTGCCTCACGGGGCTCGCGTACTGCAGCTTGTGCTGGCTCGCGTACTGCAGCTTGTGCTGGCTCGCGTACTGCAGCTTGTGCTGCCTCACGGGGCTCGCGTACTGCAGCTTGTGCTGGCTCACGGGGCTCGCGTACTGCAGCTTGTGCTGGCTCACGGGCTCGCGTACTGCAGCTTGTGCTGCCTCACGGGGCTCGCGTACTGCAGCTTGTGCTGCCTCACGGGGCTCGCGTACTGCAGCTTGTGCTGGCTCACGGGGCTCGCGTACTGCAGCTTGTGCTGGCTCACGGGGCTCGCGTACTGCAGCTTGTGCTGCCTCACGGGGCTCGCGTACTGCAGCTTGTGCTGCCTCACGGGGCTCGCGTACTGCAGCTTGTGCTGGCTCGCGTACTGCAGCTTGTGCTGGCTCACGGGGCTCGCGTACTGCAGCTTGTGCTGCCTCACGGGGCTCGCGTACTGCAGCTTGTGCTGGCTCACGGGGCTCGCGTACTGCAGCTTGTGCTGGCTCACGGGCTCGCGTACTGCAGCTTGTGCTGCCTCACGGGGCTCGCGTACTGCAGCTTGTGCTGGCTCACGGGGCTCGCGTACTGCAGCTTGTGCTGGCTCACGGGCTCGTGAATATTATGTTCCGTCTGAGTGCTTTAATATAACGGGGTTTAAGGTTTCTGTTGTAGTCTGCAAGCGGCCATCGCCGTCCTCCAAACATACATGTAATTCCGGAGTGCCGGGGAGGTGAGCGAGACCTCACATGGGTTTATTATGCGGTATATAAAATGTTCATTTTCAAATCCTGTTTCTTTTGTCTTGTTGATTAGAAGAAATACTGGAGCGCATTAAGGCCAAACAAGGGGAAACAGAAGAAAACAGCATTACTGAAGAAAAAAGCCCATCGGAAAGCGTTGGTGAAGCTTTGGCTGAGAAAAGCAAGGATGGGCCATCAGACCCCAAGCAGGACGCGTGCAAACCCACTCAGGAGTCCACACAAGATCCAGATCACGCAAAGCCAGGGGGTGAGTTGGCGCAGAAGGATCCGGATAACTCCTCGGCATGTTTGTGTGCAGAGGGGATCCAGACTGACAGGGAGAGGGTTTTGGTTTAGAGTGCGTACCAAGGATCCGAAAAAATAATGGGAAGTGCATCCCTTCGCCGGCTGCCCGTCCCTTCGCCGGCTGCCCGTCCCTTCGCCGGCTGCCCGTCCCTTCGCCGGCTGCCCGTCCCTTCGCCGGCTGCCCGTCCCTTCGCCGGCTGCCCGTCCCTTCGCCGGCTGCGCATGGGCTCAGTTATTCCGTTCTGTCAGTAGCATTCGGTTATTAGAAGACTGAGATGCATCAGCCCTAAATAGTCTCTTTGTGGGTTTGTGAAGATGCTCAGGAAGAAATCCACAAAGGCTGTTTTTGTACCCCAGGTTGATGAGACAGGTTTGTGCTTTTCGTTGCAGACCCAACAGATGGAGAGAAAAGACCGGCGGAGGAAGTCACTCCTGACAGTGTGAGCGGCACAAAAGCCTTGGCTGCCGAAATGGAACCACAAGGAGTCCAGGAACATGGAGGCAAAGCCGCGGAGAGCGAGGAAGCCGCAGTCACACAGATGCCAGCAGCTGTGCCGGGTACGTCAGCCTTTGGTGCCAAATCTTTGTGGATCGCCCGTGTGGTGCTCTTAGGTGTCGCCTCCTGCTGGTGGCTGCAGGCATCACATCCTAATCCTAGCATATCTTGTGTAGAACCAGATGCTGCTGATCAAGAATCGGCCCAGCAGCTTCACAAGGAGAACAACTCCAGCCAGTCCTTTCCCGAGCAGCGCAGCTCAGCAACTGAGTCCAGCAAACCGAGCGACGGTACGGAGAGCAGCAATAAAATACCCAAGCCGGAGGAGACGGGTAACGTAACGCTTTGCTTCACGTGTCTGATGTGTGTCACGTGAGATTCCTGTGCTGTGGGTCATCACACCAGGCATGTTTTAATCTCTGTAGCCTCCAGCGATGTAAAATTGGAGAAGGGCGGTGAAGACGCAAGTGACCCTTCGCACGCAGGGAAAGGAACCCCGGGATCCACGCGCATGGTGACGAGGTTACGGAACCCAGACAGCAAGTTAAGTCTGTTGAAGATCCAACAGGTCTCTGCTGCTGTCCATGAAGCAAATAAGATTTATAAGGAAGGCAGAGAGGTTTGTTGATTTTGCGTCCTCCACGTATGGACCAAACTGCACTCAGTGGACCCCTTTAACCCACCATTTTGGCTTTCTTTTAGTTTCAGCTCAGTAGTTATAAGGGTTACCCCTTTGTCTGCCACATGGCTTTGCTAATGAATGTTGAACTACTCCTTTGTGGCTCACTTACACTATTCCACAATTGCCCAAGACCCTGCTCCCTCTGGTGGCGGATTCGTTCCAGCTTGAGGTTTGACTCGTGAAGATGTATTCATTGTCTTCCCATGTTCATCCATTTATCGTAACGCCATAATGTAATGCTCGTACCTGGCACCGGATTCTTCTGTGGGCAGATCTGCAAAACAAATCTTGTGTGGGCTCATTTGGAGGAAAAAAACCCAGATCTGGCCATATTTTTGGGGTTTCTCGGGTGTCCGTTTTCATCTGAGTGCGTTCATTTTTTACAATCTCTGCTCCGTGTACTGTGGGCTTCGTCATCTCTCCAAGAGATGAGAACTTTCCGAGCACTTTTTGCTTTATTGCGATACGTGGGAAGATTATTTTTGCTGGTAATCTGCATTCTGCGCTCTCGTTTTATTGCAAAGCGTATTTTCATGAGTTTAGCTCGTTTTAGGGCTAGTCGGTGCTCGGGTTTCTCGAGCTGCCTTTCCTTTTATTCATTTGGTTTGCTTTTCAATTACAGGTTCTGGTGGTGAACTCTCAAGGAGAAATCTCCCGGCTGAGCACGAGGAAGGAATTGGTCATGAAAGGCACTTTGAGCAATTATTTTAAACTTGGCCAAGAAGGTAAATACCGCGTGTATCACAACCAGTACACCACAAACTCGTTCGCACTGAACAAGCACCAGCACAGGGAGGATCACGACAAGCGGAGGCATCTGTCGCACAAGTTCTGCGTGTCCACCAGCGGGGAGTTTAAATGGAACGGCTCTGTGCACGGCTCCAAGGTACTGACCATATCCACGTTGCGGCTGACCATCATACAGCTGGAAAGCAACATCTCCGCACCGTTCCTCCACCCCAACTGGCCGTCGCACAGGTAATCGCCGAGCCGGGATTAGTGCTGCCTGAGCTTATTCAAATCTTACGTGTAAAGCGTGTCTTGTAACGCAGCAAGTCCCCATTCATAGCTTTATACTTACTAAGCCGGCCAGCCCGGATAGATATCGTTTCCAGATTTGCTTGTTTCTGATGTAGTTCTGAATTTCGAGTCCTTGCATAATGTGTGTTTATACATTTACCCATTTAGAGCAAACTGGATTAAGGCTGTCCACATGTGCAGCAAGCCACGAGAATTTGCGCTGGCGTTGGCCATATTGGAATGCGCGATCAAGCCGGTCGTCATGCTTCCGGTCTGGAGGGACTCGCTGGGTCACACACGGTAGGTATTTTGCGGTTTGTCTTGTTAGATGACTGTGGCCTTCCAAATCTGCCAAATAGTATTAACGCTAAATGACTGTTGGAGTTTTGTTGGTGTAGCGGAAGGGGTTTAAACAAAGTGCTGCTTTTCACGTCGCTGCGGCCCCCTGGAAATCCCTACGATCACCTGTTCTTTCCAATGCAAGAAATAGACAAGATCCTTTTGGCCGCCTAACACTGTGTAAAATATTTTAGTAGTAAACGTTTTCTTTATCGCTTGCTCAGGTTGCGTCGAATGACTTCCATTGAAAGGGAAGAGAAAGACAAAGTGAAGAAAAAGGAGAGGAAGCAAGAGGAGGAGGAGAGCATGCAGCAGGCCACGTGGGTGAAGTACACCTTTCCCGTGAAACATCAGGTATGTAGCATGGAGGTCGCTGTCCACAAACATAGACCGGCAGCCACATGGGCCGTGACACATGTCTTCTCTGCAGGTCTGGAAACAGAAGGGAGAGGAGTACAGAGTGACGGGGTATGGAGGCTGGTGCTGGGTCAGTAAAACCCACGTGCACAGGTTTCTTCCTCACTTTCCTGGAAACACCAACGTATCGTACAGAAAAGCCTTGGGTGAGCCGCATTCATTAATAATATTTAGTAGTGCTGACCGGGCTACGATGTTTCACTCCTCAGGCTTTCTTCTCTGAGCAGGAGACTTTGCAGGATGGTTTCAGATCACTGCCATCGCTGTTCACTGTGAAGGGCTGCTGTATAGTTCAAACAATAAACCGGTTTATCACCCAAAGCGCTCACCCCGTGTAATGCGTGCTTCAGTCTGTAATGGGATTTGCGACCAGGCCTTATTCAGCAGCAGCCAATGTGGTTTTCTATTTATTCCAATAGAAAAACCTAAAGCAGAAACTGATAATCGTACAACAATCAAATCTGAGACCAACGCGAAAGAGACGAAGCCAAATCCCTCCGAGCTTACTGAAAGCAAGGAGACGGATCAGGATGAACAGAGGGACCAAATTAAAGCGGAAACAAAATCAGAAGACTGTAAAATGGACACCGATGAGAAGCCAGCTGACACGGGTCTGTCAGTGACGAAAGGTAAGTACCAACTCAGTGGCCGAGTGTGAGCTGAAGCGAGCCACCATCCTTTGGCACTGATTAACTAAGTGTGCTGCGGTGTTTACTGGAGTCTCCCGTTTATCCGAGTGTTGGGTTTATTGCGGAGTTACTGAAGGGACGCTGGACCCTTGTGTACATTAACAGCTTCTGTCATGTTATTTTAGCGTGTTGCTTCCCTGTCAGCGCTGGGTAATTGTCACGGTAATCGTTACGTTTTATACATATCTGCACCGGTTGGATTAACTCAACAAATCTTCTATTGTTAGATCTCAAGGATTCGCACTGTGAAAGCGAGGGGTCTGTGAAAGAGGAGCCGATGGACGTGGATGAGCTCAAATCTGAAAAGTGTCCAAAAAATGAAGAAACCTTTCCTGACGTGGACTTAATAAACGTGAGCGAGGGTTTTCAAGCAAGAACTTGGTATAAAAAGAAAGTGAAAGCCTCCAGGCTGGATGGGTTGTTGGAAAGGAGAGTCAAGCAGTTTACACTTGAAGAAAAACAGCGGATAGAAAAACTAAAACTGAGCCGTGGGGATCCCCAAAAGAGTTCGTCGGAGAGCGCAAAACGCAAATGTGACACCCCGGAGCACAAAGTGAGCGCGCCGTGCCGAGACCTCCTGGAGGAATTCAACCGGGAATCTGAAAGCCAGCGGGCCGACAAGCTGTCCGATTCGGAGAGTCTGACCAAGGATAAGGCAGACACGGCCCTCGGCCCCAAACAAGCAGAAAAGAGAGAGACCTTGCCAAGCAGTGATTTAACGGCAGCGGGGTGTCTGAACGGAACGCGGTTGGGACCCCCTCTACCCGAGAGCGCAGCTGCGGACAGCGAGACTTCCTCAAGCAGGGACCCAACTGATGTCAAGACCTCAGACGTTGAAGGGAGTCTCCAGGACCATTCCGAAAATGTTATTTTGAAGAACTCTTCTAGGTTGCAGGCAGAAAACAATTTACCCGGCGAGGAAAACGGAGGCAACCAAAACTCCACTGAGAAGACGGCAAACAAAAATGATTCCCGCGAAGGAAAAGATCTCTCGGTAACCGATTTGGAGCCGGAAAACCCTTCTGAACCCAAAACGGTGTCTTCTCCTAACGGCGAGCAGGTAAGGGGAGACCGGGAACTCTCTCCAAGTCCTGTATATCCACGTGAAGAGAAGGCAGTCATAAAGCCTAACGTGGAGAAGGCGGAAGTACCCACTCGGATCAACGGGAAGGTGGTTAATTCGGGAAAAGACTGTTTAACTGATGACGTGTTAGAGAACAAGACTGTTAATTTTACTGAGCCAAAGGTAAATAACCTCTCCAGAGCTGCCTCGGAGTGTGAACGCAGAGTTACGTCAATGGAGCCTGCGGCCAAGCCCTTCATGAACGGAGACATTGCCACGGAAAGTGTGGACCAGAAAAGCAATGCCAGTCCCCCTCCGGTTTCCAGCCCGTCCCAAGACGGCGAGACGGCACATGAAACGAGAGCTCTGGCAGCTCATTCCCCAAAATGTACCGTCCCCACCGCTGCTGGCCTTAATATGACGAGGGAGATGTACAAAGAACAGGAGCCAAAAGAAACCCCCTCACCCGCGACATCCGGGGAAGAATCGAGCCTGAGCAGCGACTCCGCCGAGCCCAACGGCTTGTCCTCGGATGCTTTGAATGGGACCACGACGATAAAAACAGTGGTTACAGAAATCACCACGACCACCACCTCGGTCGTATCAACTTGTAGGACTGTCGTGGAGGTATCTGGCGGGTCGGTTTCCGTCAATGAGAAAACGATTGTGTCCACCGCAGAAAACACGTCTGTTTCCAGCACGAATAAAGTCGCTACTGCCAACAGCGAGGTCGTGTCGGTGACTGGACAGAGCAAGAGTGTGGTGACCACGTCGGTGACTGACTCCATGACCACCGCGTCTGGCACCATCTTCTCCTCCGCCACCGTGAGCAAAGAATACTCCACGAAAGACAAAGTGAAGCTGATTAAGTTCACCAGACCAAAAAAGACGCGGTCAGGGACGGCACTCCCGTCTTACAGGAAATTTGTCACCAAAAGCAGTAAAAAGAGCATTTTTGTTCTGCCGAATGATGACCTGAAAAAGCTGTCGAGAAAAGGAGGCATCAGAGAGGTTACCGGGTTCAGCTACAATGCCAAACCGGTGCTAGACATCTGGCCGTACCCTTCGCCCCGGCCGACGTTTGGGATAACGTGGAGGTACGTTGCGGCTGCCCCAGATCATCTCCCAAACTCAAAACCACGTCCACATTTTGATCGATATCCTTTGAAGCTGCTTCCATCCTTACAGTAGGATTTGTCTGTGTTTTGCCCCAGAGGCCTGTGTATTTTCACCCCTGGGGATTTAGTAGAGGACGCGTTTGGTGTCCACAGATGGGATTGGAGTGTAGGCGGCGGGGCGAGGCTCGCAGGCGGTGGGGTGACGCTCGCAGGCGGCGGGGCGAGGCTCGCAGGCGGCGGGGTGTGCGGGATAAGCAGGTGGATTATGTTGTCCTTATTACAGGTATCGCCTTCAGACTGTTAAATCTCTGGCCGGGGTGAGCATGATGCTGCGTTTACTGTGGGCAAGTTTACGATGGGATGATATGGCCGCCAAGCCACCACCCGGTGGGGGGATCACGCGGACCGGTAAGTCCTTACGTTAAAGCGGCAGTGTGATGGCTTGCGATGTATGTTAAAGGTTTTGAGACCATTAGCAACTTGCGATTGTTTTTAGAAACATCTGAAACGGAGATTACGACGACAGAGATCATAAAAAGGAGGGACGTCAGTCCCTACGGAATACGCTCCGAATATTGCATCCGCAAAATAATTTGTCCAATTGGTGTTCCCGAAGCCCCCAAAGGTAAGCGGCCAAGAGCATTGTGCATTAGTGCCGCGTAATCCGAATGCATGAAGTTGTGCCGTTTTCACACACCTGTCGTGTGTCATAGAAACGCCGACACCACAGAGGAAAGGTCTCCGCTCCAGTGCCCTTCGCCCCAAAAGACCTGAAACCCCCAAGCAGACCGGGCCGGTCATTCTGGAGACCTGGGTCCCGGAGGAGGAGCTCGATTTATGGGAGATAAAATGTTTTTCGGAAAGGTAATTTGCTTTTGTTTGCCATTTTGGGGTCACACTAAGCCATGGCGTCTGAGCGCCGTTGGGTGTTGTGTTGGGGACTCGCTAAGCAGCGGCTTCGGTGACGCGTTGGCGAAGCTCTGAGCCGTGATCTCTGTCTGTCGGCGTGGTGAGGTGCTAAGCCACGGTCTCTCTGTTTCAGGGTGGAGAAGGAGAAGGCTCAGGCTGCGGAGCAGCAGGTTAAGGTTAGTGATCAGAAGAAGAGTGAGGAGATGAAGCTCCAGGTGGAAGCCCAACTAAAGCACCAGCGGCTGTTGGCCCAGCAGGTGGGGGCGCGCTGGGGGCTCGCTGTATAATACGGACAGACGGGCACTCGTTACGTGAGGTTCCGGACCCGGACCAGTTTTTACATTTATTTAAATGCAGTGTTTTCGATGCCCACCAGCAGATGCGTGGCTGGTCGAGCCAGGGATCTTGATGTTTGGCTCGTTAAGTGCAAGCCGACTTTCCTTAAAATGACTTGGTTTTCTCTGATAAAGAGTGGCTTAACTGCTTAATGCTGCAGTGCGTATTCGCAGGCTGTAACTTGTTACCTGTATGTTTCGGGAGCATTTGGTTTTATTTTAAAGTCCATCTTGGGTCTGACGCTTAAAATTTTGTCTTTAGAAGCGACTGGAACAGCAGAAGCAGATGCCGCCTGCGGCCAACGCGCCAAACGCCACCACAACCAGCAGTGCCGTGACTCCTGTGTCAACGCCACACAAGGTTATGGTTGGCTCTTTAACCAGCTCTGTTACACCTGGTACCAAGGTGGTCCTGGCCACAAAGGTGGGCTCCCCGACCACGGTCACCTTTCAACAGAACAAGAACTTCCACCAAACATTTGCCACCTGGGTGAAGCAAGGACAGAGCAGCACAGGTAGGGGTGGAAGGGCCGCCTGTGGGGGTGACAGTGCTCTGTACGGGGCATCTGCTGCATCTTCTTGAGTCGGGCTGATGAGGCCGTCGAGTGACAGAAAACTCTCCGATCTCATACCGGTGTCTGTTGCCGATAAACCTGTGATCTGTTGATTCCGGCCTCCAGCGCTATCTCGGCACAGACCTTCCAAATAACCGGAAGCCCAGTTAGTGTCTGGGAAAGTCCTGACCAAATTGCCGCTTCGCTGGTGAATGTGCCGGCGACACCATTGTGTTTGTAGCCCACAGAGAGGTCCGGACTTCTGTGCGTTAACGCGTTCCTATCCTGCTTTCCTCTCAGGTGTTGTGCAGGTTCAGCAGAAAGTCCTGGGAATTATTCCATCCGGCACCGGAGCCCAACAGACCTTTACCACTTTCCAGCCCCGGACGGCGACCGTCACCATCCGACCCAACGCCAATTCTGCCGCATCCCCGGGCGCCGGGCCGCAGGTACTGTTATTACAGGCGCCTTGAAGACTAAGAGCAGCCGCTGGCTAGGGGCCGGGGCTTCTCGCGTAAAATGCTGAGGGGGTATATACGGTGCGGGGAAGTCAGTGTCGTCTCCTTCCAGGTTATCACAGCCGGCACTCAGATGAACGCAGGAATGACCGTTATCCGAGCACCGCTACAGCAGTCTACGTTAGGAAAGAGCATCATTCGCACGCCGCTCGTTGTGCAGCAAGGAATTCTCCCGTCCGGTACATCCGTTTATTCTACGCGCTGACGCACATCTGCTTTGATTCTCCCGTTTGGAGCTGGCGTTAGAATTTGACTCCTTTTGATGGTTATTGCTCCCTTTTGCAGGCCAGCCTCAGCAAGTTGTGACTCAGATCATCAGAGGTCAGCCGGTCTCCACCGCCACGAGCACCAGCAGCACCGCGTCCGTCAGCGGGCAGAGGATGGGCACCCCTGTGCCGCAGTCTCAACAGACCACCACGCCGCAGACACCCCGGCCGCAGCAAGGCCAGGTCAAACTCACGATGGCACAACTCACACAGCTAACGCAGGGCCAGGTGAGATCCCGCAGTCTCCGGGTACCGGCTGCTTTCACTCGCGCGAGTCTTCGCTTACACCTACCGTTTTCTCTTAGGGTGGAAACCAGAGCCTGACCGTCGTGGTCCAAGGTCAGGGTCAGACAACGGGCCAGTTACAACTGATTCCACAGGGCGTGACGGTCATTCCTGCCCCGGGGCAGCAACTAATGCAAGCAGCAATGCCAAACGGCACCATCCAGCGGTTCCTTTTCACCCCCCTCCCCGCTGCGTCCACTTCAGCGCCCACCACGGCGACATTGACTCCGTCGAGCGTCTCGTCAGGTATGAAGCTTTTCCCTGAAGGTGCGTGAGCATTCCTGTGAGTTAGTCTGCGGTCGTGTCCTAAAACGTGTTGCTGTGCGTTCCAGTGACGTTTTATGATATACGGTAAAGTCTTTCCTGAATCACCCAGCTTTTGTGAATTAAGGGGCTGCCCGGGGGTCTCTCCGCCACGTACCCGTAATCTATAACATGTTTGTCTCTGCAGCCGCTGAACAGAAACCTGCTTCCCAGAACCCGGTGCAGTCAAACTCGCTGGCTCCAACCTCATCTCCCCAGCTTCCGGCTCCATCGCAGGCTCAGCCTGCGCAGTCTGAGACGGCAGATCAGTCCCGGGTCTCAGCGTCGCAGCCGGCGCATCCCGTTCAGTCCCAGACGATGGCCTGCGTCCAGCCTCGGCAGCCCACAGCCTCCCATCCAGCAGGCGCGTCGCAGGCAGATACGGGGCCCTCAGCGGAGCCGGCGCCTTCTCTCCTGGGGAGCCGCCCGCCGGTGGCGGAGACAGGACAGCACAAGGAGGTCCAGCCGGCGCACTCTGTTCAGACGGCGGTCTCGCAAGAAGCTAAAAGCCCCCTGCCTCCGGCTTCCGTGCCCCAGGTGTCAGTGCAGGTTCCTGCTCAGGCTTCTTTACTAAGCCATTCCAAGCCTCCAGCCCTTTCCCCTGCTTCGAGCCACACGCCAAGCTCCGTTCAGGTGACCGTGCCCGCTTCCTTCCAGATCCAAGCTCCGCTTCCGGCTTCCACGCTGCCGCAGTCTCAGGCCCACGTCCCGACGGCTAATCAAGTGAGCGTCCAGTCGCCGTCCCGCGCCCAGCTCCACAACCAGCCGTCCCAGGCGCAGGTCATTACTGTCCCCCAGCAGGTGCAGGTCGTGTCTCATCTACCGCCCCACGTGGTGGCTCAGATCCAGGCCCAGCCAGGCGGAATCCCGCAGCAGATAAAATTCCAGCTGCCCTTCCAGATTCAGCAGGGAGGCACCGTGCAGGCCCACCAGATCCAGAACATTGTGGCTGTCCAGGGGGCCAGCGTCCAGGAGCAGCTGCAGAGGATCCAGCAACTGCAGGAGCAGCAAAAGAAGAAAGGCCAGGAGGGGAAACGAGAGCAAGCCCTGCAGGGATCCAGCCAGGGTGAAATCCTACAGAAACAGGTAATTTTCTCTAATCTGTGGCGTTACCCGGCTGCTGGCCTGCGGCCGGCCCGCTGTCAGTGCATTTTCTGATGTTCCGGTGTCTTAACGCTGCCCACAGGTTGTGATGAAGCAGAACGCAGCCATTGAACACCTGAAACAGAAGAAGACCATGACCCCGGTGGAACGGGAAGAAAATCAAAGGTTAGATGCCCTCGGCGTTGTTGGGTATATTTAACCCTTGGCACGGCAGAGAGGTTAGGGTACGACCCGCGCTGTCGCCCATCACACTTTTGCATCTTGTCTTCCAGGATGATCGTTTGCAACCAGGTCATGAAATATATCTTGGACAAAATAGATAAGGAGGAGAAGCAGGCGGCAAAGAAAAGGAAGCGCGAGGAGAGCGTGGAGCAGAAGCGTAACAAGCAGAACGCGAGCAAGCTGTCGGCCCTTCTCTTCAAACACAAGGAGCAGCTGAAGGCAGAGATCCTGAAGAAACGGGCCCTTCTGGACAAGGACCTGCAGATCGAGGTTCAGGTAGGTGACCACGGCTGGTAAAAGCAGCAGCGGGATGCGGCCCCCGGGGGCTTTTATCGCATACCACTCCGTGATCTTGTCTCCAAACGGGGCAGATGACGTCAGGAAAGCACTCTGATGCCGTTTCCGTTCCATGTACAGGACGAGTTAAAGAAAGATCAGAATAAAATAAAAAAGGAGAAAGAGCGCGCGCAAGCGGCAGTATTAACCCCTCCAGCGCCTCCACCGCTGCCGTCTCCACCACCACCGCCGCAGCAAACGGCGACCGCCGCCTCCTCCCCCCCCACGCCTACCGCGTTGTCTTCGCACAAGCGCAGGAGAGAGGAGGAGAAAGAAGCGGCTCCCACCAAGTCCAAGAAGAAGAAGATGATTTCCACTACCTCAAAGGATGACAAGAAAGACACCAAGATCTACTGCATCTGCAAGACGCCGTACGACGAGTCCAAGTAAGTGCGGCTAGCGGCGGGGCGCGGTTTGGTGCCGGGCGCAGCTTAGCCAGAGTACAGAAAGCTTGTGAGCTCACTCACCCCGCGCTGACATCACATCCGCGTCACGGTATCAAAATCCCGGCGTTTCCTCTTCCTAACATCGCAGAGGCCGTGCAGACACACAGGCAATAAAATGCCCCGTCTTATGTGATAACCGCCGCGCGGAGCAGTCACCTGGCAGGCGCATGTATGTTGTCCACGTGTCGGTAGATCATATGTGTGTGCGAGGCCCGTGATCTCGTGGTGCGAGAGGGCTCTTGTTGGATTGTATTGATGCGGGGTATTAGGGCAGTTGGAGTAGTTAGTCTGCAGAGGTTTGTGGCGCAGGAAAGGTAAGTTGCCGTTTATTCCACAATCCGCCGTGCAGCCATTGTGTCTTCATCCGTAATGCTTATAGTCGTGTGGCCCCCCGCACGCCTCTCGCTGCCCCCCGACGTCCTCGTCACTCGTGTGTTTGTCGGAGGGCAGGCGCTGTGGAATGGGGTCCGGATGCCATGTTTTTAGTCTTCGCTGAATCTTGATGTTTCCAGCGCCCGCTGTGCTGAATATTACACTTTTAGAGCAAAATCTTGCCGTAGACCTTTAACCCTGTAACTTCTGAATGCCCAGAGGTCGCTTAGCCGTGTCTAGTAGTAGTAGATGCAGTCCTCGGTGTATCGAGAGGGCAGTGTTGTGCTGATGAGCTGCGGCTGTAGAAATAAAAGCTTTTTTCGGAGGTTCTGTTACGCTTTTTGAGGAATAAATCTGGAATCCTCGGGCTTTGCGATCATTAATGGCGCTTGCACTTTCCATGTGTCCTCGCGCGTGTCTTCTGTCATTCATTCACGTTAGATAGCATGTTATATGTAAAGCCGTACCGCGGCTCGTCGGAGGGGACCGTGTGACCCGGTCCTGCCGCTCGTTGCTTCGTAGCACCGCGTATGGTTCCCGGACCGCCGGCGCGGCCCCCATTTGGACTCTTGGGGTTTGAATGCGATCCCGCTGTCTCGCCCGGGGGGTCTCCGGCGTTCGGGGGGGTGACAGCTGCTTTGTCATGTTGTTGTGAATGTGTTTTAGGTTCTATATTGGCTGTGAGCTGTGTGCTAACTGGTATCATGGAGAATGTGTTGGCATCACAGAGAAGGAAGCCAAGAAAGTGGATGTGTACATCTGTAATGATTGTAAGCGGTCCCAGGAGGGGAGCGGCGACGGCGACGAGTTATATTGTATCTGCCGAACGCCTTATGACGACTCGCAGTGAGTTCTGTCCAAGATCCTTTTTTACTAACCGGGCCGCATCGCTGGATATCGCAGCCCCCGACACACACACTGCTTACCTCGCTCTGTCCGCCCGTCTCCCTGCTCCCTCCTTAGCTAATAATCCCCGCTGCGCCACGGAGAGCATGCAGAGATCTGAGCCCCGCCACGGGAGGCCACGCTGCTGCCCCCTGCGACGGCAAGAAGGGCCGAGGCTGACACCCCACCTTCTTCCCAAACGCCGCGCGATGCATGACTGCCACGGATCCGCTGAGTCCGCTGCTCCTCTAGGACGCGGTGTTTGTGGTGTGTAGTGTTTGTGGCTCCGTGTTGTGCGGCTTGTTGTAAGCGGCTGTCTGCTTGAGGGCCGGACGCGTCTCTGCACACAGTAATCCTCCGGCGGCCTCGCTTGCGCATGTCTATATCCCGTCTGTCTCCCGCGTTTCACCTTCTGTGTTTTACGCTCGCCGCGTAGATTTTACATCGGATGCGATCGCTGCCAGAACTGGTTCCACGGCCGCTGCGTTGGCATTCTGCAGAGTGAGGCGGAATACATCGACGAGTATGTGTGCCCAGAATGCCAGTCCACGGAGGACGCCATGACGGTGCTGAGCCCCTTAACAGACAAGGACTACGAGGGGCTAAAGCGAGTCCTGCGTTCGTTACAGGTAAAGTCTGACTGGGGGGCAGCGGCCGGTTAGGGCCTGGGGGGACTTCCTCTGTACCTTAACCCTTTCAGCGCCTGGCGGGTGGTTCTGTGAGTTTCATTTATAGTGACACACATCCCCGGACCCCGGCACCGAGCATTACAGCAAATCATTTCTCCCTTCATCCACAGGCTCACAAAATGGCGTGGCCCTTCTTAGAGGCTGTGGACCCCGAGGATGCTCCAGATTACTATCGTGTGATTAAGGAACCGATGGGTAAGGAAATAGTTTATAAATGAAGCTCTGGAATCCGTGTGTGAGGCGGGTCACACGTGTGGCCCTTTCCCTGCCAGACCGGGGGCCGAAAGCCTCACGTTTTCCCACAAGCTGATCAGTGACCGGCGACACGCCGGGAATGTAATGGGTAGTCGGTCTGGCGGCGGATGCATTGCGTGTCGCATGCGGCTGTGATGCGCCCATTTTGGTACACGCGCAGACAGATGCCCCGTGATCCAGCCCGTGTAGTCTGAGCCGTGAGACCGCGCGTGTTTCTGGCGGTGCTGGACGCGCTGACAGTCTGCTCTCTTTTCCAGACCTGTCCACGATGGAGGAGAGAATACGCAGCCGGTTCTATAAGAAGCTGACCGAGTTTGTCGCAGACATGACCAAAATATTCGATAATTGTCGTTATTACAACCCCAGCGACTCCACGTTTTGTCAGAGCGCAGAGGTGCTAGAGTCCTTCTTCGTGCAGAAGCTGAAGGCTTTTAAAGCGAGCAGGTGAGTGAGAGTCGGCGGCCGTGAAACTTTTACTGCTTGGGAGCCCAAACGCTGGCGGCCCCCCGAGGGTTTCCTTATTCACGGCGCCCGCTGCGTGTGCCGGCGGAGGCGGCCGGCGTCCCGCTGACATTCACCGCTTCTTTTTGTTTTCTTGCAGATTGTGATAGTCTGTGTGGCCGGTGTATCTGGAAGTGCGGCTGGATGTTGGCTTCATCTTTTCTTTTCATGTTTTTGGTTTCCTGCCATTGTTTGATAAGCAAACTCCCATCACTCCAGCCACGTCCCATCACTCCTCCAGCCACGACACCTTCCACACATTGGCCTGAATCACACAGTATTGTACCGACCCGACATCACGGACATCGGGGGGTGCCTGCGATATATTTTAATGTACCGAGCGGACTGTATATGGATCTTTGTAAAATAGTATATATTTTTGTACATACATTGTATAATTTGGCACATTAAGGATCGCGGACGCTTCATTAGCAACATGAATTAGAGAAAACCCAATGTTCTGGAAATGTCGTTTTTTATTTTTTGCCGCTGAAGCCGCACGTTGCTGCATGCCGGTGACCGTGCCCGTTTCCGCTCAGATCAGTTGTGTGCCTGCCGAGGTTTATTAAAGGAGAATCCAACATTTCGTCGTCCATCTAGTGTCTGCCTGCCGCCTGCTTGCGCGCCGTGTCCCCCAGCCGCGTGGGCGCCGTGTCCCCCGCCTCGGACAAGGGCTGTTAACCGCTTGGTTTTGTGTGTCGTACGCAGGTCCCATAACAACAAACTTCAATCTGCATCTTGAAACCCAACGCGGCGGCGGCGGCCGGTTACCGCAAAGTCTCATTGGAGAAACGGATTTTGGCGCGGTTTGGTTTTTGTCGCTGGGGTTACCCCGAGCAACCGCAGCCCGCGATAATTGGCTATTTTTACACATTTCAGGGTGAAAAGAAACTCCTCACCAAATCTCTAGCCCCCGGTGAAATCATTTTATTCCTGCAACGCGGGGTTAACAAACTACACATTGGGGTAAAGAGGACGAAAGCGATGGAGTGGAAACGGCTCCGGCTCCGTGGAAACGTGTTCTTCAGTGAAGAAGCTGGCTTAAAGTCCACGCCGATGACTTTTGACTATTTATTTATTGTTGAAAGACATTTTTTTATCTCTGCCCGCATTTGTCAACTAATTATTTTTTCTTATTAAATAAAATAAAAAGTCGAAGGACGAAAAAAAAAATCCCCCAGTTGTCCGGATCCCCCTCGTCGCACATTTCTGTAAGTACCTGTCTTTTCTTTCTATGAAAGGAACTGCCGTCTCTCCGCGGACCCCCATTTATTGGTTGTGGCGAAATGCATAAGAAAATCCCCCGACTCCGTGAACCTGGCGGGCCGATGACTATAGACTGTTGGCAGAGGGAGGGGGCGCATGCTCCGCGGGGGCGGGGCAGAGGGAGAGCTCCGCTAATCGACGCTCTTATTTGTAAACATTTGTCAAATTCAATTTTTTCATTTTGTATTAAACCTCGGAATCTGGATGTTTATGAAACAATAAACGGCGGCGGATTATTCTTCCTCGAGGCGTTTGTGTCACGCAGCGCCAGCCACGGCGACGTTTCTGCGCGGTGTTGCAGTGTTACGCCTGAACCCGCGGTACGTGTGCCAGACAGGGAGACGATTTCGGCAGAGCTTTACTCTATTTACACAATTGCCTCGGAAAGGGCCGTGCGAAGGGGATCACCGGTCCTGCAGAGAGCCGGCATCGGCGCCCCCCTGCATGCGCATCCCCCTCCTCGCGCCCCCCTGCATGCGCATCCCCCTCCTCGCGCCCCCCTGCATGCGCATCTCTCTCCTCGCCCAGCACCATTCATGCGCTTCATGTTACCCCTGTGTTGGCCGTGGCCTGCGCGTAAGGATGCAGGTTTTGTTGCGCGTGCTGCTCGCTGGGGGGAAGGGTTAACGGTCTATCTGCTGTCCGAAGCGCTCTTTCTGCTGCTGGGTCCAGTCGTGGCTGTGCCGGTGTGCCGGGGGCATCTAACCGCCTGTAATTCTACCTTTCTATTTCCAAGACCCTGGAAGAGCCGGCACCGGCAGGTCGTTGGGTAGCGAAGACATGAAAGTCCCCTGAGGTCACCGCCGGGGGCCTGATATTCACTGATTGGTGCTTTCAGTGCCCCCCCCCGGGCGGCGGCGGGGTTGAGTGAGTAATGTCCGTGAAAGCTGTCGTGTTGATGGGGGTGATGAGCCGATATCGGTTCCGTTGGTGGAATATTCCGGATCACTTACATTTGGCACGCGCCGCTGCGAGGACTTTCCGCTCTCTCTTCCTGTTAAAGCTCCTGACGTAGCTGCCGCACCCCACCAGTCCGTCCCCGGCCCGCAGGCGCCCGCCGAGTAGCTGCCGAGCGTCCGCCGGTAACTCGGTTCTCTTGGGGTAGATCCGGCCCATTACGATGTAGCGGCTTCCTAAACGCAACACAAAGCATTTCCCATTATTTGAGTAATAAATGGAGAAGGCGCCGGGCTCTCTGCCGGCCCCGACGCGGCTCGCCCCATTCCTACCCCAACACAACCGGGCCACAAGTAGAAGACGCGTCTTCCAGCTCGGGCCCCTCCGGGTAAGCGCTGCTGTCGAGGCTGCCGGTCCGGGTACCGCCTATCCGTTATGTGATGGAACCGTTCGCTCCCTCGCCTTTTCTGTACGGTAATTACGGTTTTTACGCACCCAGCTTGAATTCCGGGCAGGATTTGGGGCATTTTGGTGAATCCACGCTGAGAATGTTCACGCGGAAGAAGAAGCCGTCCGGCGCGATATAAAGCCGCTTGGTTTTGTAGAGCCCGGCGCTGTCCAGCAGCAGCGTCGCCAGCCGCATTCCTCCCGCCAGCATCGACACGTCGTGGACGAATCCGTTGACGGCTGTAAGAATAACGGTATATGGCACCCGCGTATTCCGCAGCGCTGTACAACGTCACCGGTTCCTGCAGCCGCTGCGCGCGTTGGGGTGATGCCGCGGGTGTACGCGGTCTGTACGCGAGGCCGCCGCAGTCTAGAACCGCGTGCCGGATTGTTCCGTGGTTACTTTGAATGTCGGACTCGGGGCTGTTCTTAAATATCAGCTTTAGTAGTGATTACCCCGGTCGGCTGTGAGTGCTGGGTCTATTTATTACCCCTGGTGGCTGTGAGTGCTGAGTCTATTTATTACCCCGACTGGCTGTGAGTGCCGAGTCTATTTATTACCCTGACTGGCTGTGAGTGCTGAGTCTATTTATTACCCCGGCTGGCTGTGAGTGCTGGGTCTATTTATTACCCCGGCTGGCTGTGATTGCTGAGTCTATTTATTACCCCGGCTGGCTGTGAGTGCTGAGTCTATTTATTACCCCGGCTGGCTGTGAGTGCTGAGTCTATTTATTACCCCGGCTGGCTGTGAGTGCTGAGTCTATTTATTCCCCCGGCTGGCTGTGAGTGCTGAGTCTATTTATTACCCCGGGTTACTACTTACCGAAATCACTGTCACAGAAGGACTCGCTCTCGTGCCGCTCCTTGTGACGGTCGGACAGACAGACGTTCTCTCTGCTGCTGGATCCTGGAAAGAAGGGCAGGAACAGAGCGGCTGAAATCGCGGGGCGACTTATCGCTCATATAATAAATGCAGTGAGGCCGATATCATTAATATCGCGTTAGTCTGGGGGGCGGTCGGCTTTGCCACGGTACCTCCTGCCACCGGTCAGGTCAGTGAGTCTCTGACGCCGGTCTGTTGGGGGCTCTCAGGGGCCGCCGTCAGCTCTGTTTATATTATATGTACTTTTAGCGACCTCGGCTTTGGCCGGTGGTCTCTCAAGGCCCCCCCCCCGCAGATACAGAAAGATCCGGATTACCTTTTGTGAAGGCGTTGAGTTGGTGGCGGGGGCCGGACGGGGGCCGGTTGATGATCGCCGGCGGTTTGCTGAAGTTCTGGGAAAGTTGGTGATGATGGATTCTTCTGGGTCTGTTACTCTCGTGGTCCGAAAGGTCGTAGAAGTGGGCCGAGATGCTCGTGGGGTTTGGCTGATCCCGGTGAGAATGATTGGCGTCGTCCCGGGGAGATTTCTCTCGTTTCCCGTAGATATTCGAGGAGGAGACTGACGTGGCGGTGCTGGCCCCCGTGGGCTGACCTGCTCGTTGTGTCTTCCTCAGTCCTGTATTGTTGTCCACGGTGAGTTTGCTTCTCGGCTTTTTGTCCAGGGGGGCCGTAACGTCATCAAGGCTTTGCCTGTTTTGGAGGACAGACAGCAGTCGGCGGCCCTCGTACCGGCCCAGGGCAGCGGGCGCCTGCGCGAGGCTGAGAGACGCCCCCCCGGCGGGGGCGGCCGTTACGTTCTCCCAGCCACGCCGAGGGGCAGCTGGAAGAAAAGGTTTAGAGATTGAAACAGAAGAGAAACCACGAATACGCCGGCCGGGCGAGGAGAGCGCCGGGATTCTTATGTGATCCTGGACTCCGCTACAAAGTAGAGTGCAAGCTCTTTAGCACAGAGGAGCGTGCCGGCACGCACAGGGAGGCGCTGCGGACCGGGGGTTTATTTGGGGAATTCCTGGTATGTTCGGAGAGTTCGGAGAGCTTGCAATCTACGTTAAGCCGCCACAGCCTTAAGCAAACTGTTACGTTTGTGTCAATTAAGTGTTAAGACGACGGGGCGTAAACCCCGCCACGCGCCACAAATTTACACTCCGGCCAGAAATACCTGATTGTTGTGGATCTGAGATCTTTTCTCGCGCAGCATCAAAAAACATTATTTGCAACAAAATTAATAATAATCTGAAGAATCCCATCAGAGGTAAATCGGTGAGAACGGCGTTTATCATAGTAATAATAATACTAACAATAATAATATTATTAAAAATAATAACGATAACAATGCTAATAATAATAACATAAAAAATATAATAATGCTAATAATAACTATAATAATGCTAATAATAATAATAATATAAAAAATATAATAATGCTAATAATAACGATAATAATGCTAATAATAATAATAATATAAAAAATATAATAATGCTAATAATAACGATAATAA
The DNA here is from genome assembly GCF_027358695.1 of Spea bombifrons. Lineage (NCBI taxonomy): Eukaryota > Metazoa > Chordata > Amphibia > Anura > Pelobatidae > Spea > Spea bombifrons. Next base: position 20,558,006 of record NC_071099.1, read on the forward strand.
TGCTAATAATAATAATATAAAAAATATAATAATGCTAATAATAACTATAATAATGCTAATAATAATATAAAAAATTATAATAATGCTAATAATAACGATAATAATGCTAATAATAATAATATAAAAAATATAATAATGCTAATAATAACGATAATAATTATAATATGAATGATATAATAATGCTAATAATAATATTAAAATTATAATAATGCTAATAATAATGATAATAAAAATTCCTGCCGTGTTCTGACATAACGGGGATCTTTCCTCCTTTATCTGCTAGCGGCACGCACGGGGTTAAGCGAGTGGGGGGTGACTGGGGCAGATTCGATTTCCGTGCCCCTGTGGTTCTGCGGCTCTAGAATAACAATTACCCTGTGAATGCTCAGCGGGGCGTCTCGCCAACTCCCGGCGTTCCCGGCGGCTGCGGAAAGGACCCTTTACACCCCGGCTCCGGCTCCCTCCCCGCGCGTTCCTCCTCTCCGCCGCACGCGCGGGGTTAACGGGCCCCCGACTTTCTCACGGAAACGAGCCTTTCATTGAGCGGCCGCTCTGGTCCCTCTCGCTGACACTTACTAGAGAAATGTTTCTTTACAGAATCCGCTTTACAGCCAGGACACGGCGGGCTCCGGCACGCGTAGCGTTGATGATCCTCCCAAAAAGATCTATGCCGCCCCTGTAGGTGCCCGTTGTACAGCGCTATGGAATATGGTGGCGCTATATAAAACAAAGTGTAATAATAACAAAAGAGAGCCTCTGACAGGTTCCCCCATCCTCACTATACCAACCAAGTCGCCGTTCCCGGTGCGGAGCGGCCAGACGGCAGCCGGTGCCCCCCAGATGCAGGGGGATGTGGAAAGCCACTATTCAAACTTGTTATTCCGCCCCAAATCGTTATCCGTGTCAGAGGTTTTCTAGATATTTTTTCTGCTTCTCCCTATTTTTAGTGCCGAATGCTCTTGTACAGCGATGCGGAATATGACGGCGCTACATAAATAACTAACAATGTTACACATAAACGTTCCGTAAGCTTAGGCCGGGGGGTCGACCGCTTCCCGTCTCCCGTGTCACAGAAACGTAGAAAGTGGCTGCAGATGGGAACCGGTCTGCCCCACCTCTGGATACGTTCCTTATTTCTAGCTTAGACTTCTGCATATCCCATGCTTGCTTAAACTACTTCACTTTATTAACATCTACCACCTCTGTTGGAAGGCTATGCCATGCATCCACTACCCTTTCAGTAAAGCAATATTTCCTAAATGCAGCCTCAGGGCTTTAAATACATCCAGACAGAAAACCGAGGGGGTAATAGAATCAGATCACTACAGGGTAAGGCGAAAAGTATTTACCGGCCGGATCAGCGCAAGATCCGGGCCCCGGGGGCCAAATGACCCCAGCAGATCCCCAAATCAACGTCAATGGGCTCGGCGTGGCCCCCTGGAGGCCCCCCGCGCCGGGGCCACCTACCTCTTCCCCCGGCTGTGCGTCCGCAGAGGGCAGCAAGCAGCAGGAGCCGCAGAGCTGTGCACATCGTGGCAGCAGGACGGGGAATGAGCGACGGGGAATGAGCTGGGAATTCCTCGCATTCATGCAAATGAGAGGCAGCCTTTGGGGAGCGATGAATGAATCAATTAACAATCCGAGCCGACGGAGCAAAACGAAACAGCCCCAATTGCACCAGGGGCCCGGAACCTGCACCGCGGCTGGCGCACCTGCCCCTCCGTGCATTGTGACTGTCTGACGTAACGACAGCGCTGCAGTACGGAGACGTGCGCCTAGGGCCCTCGAGCTCGGAGCCCTCCGTGATTTACTGCGGGGTACGTAGTGGCAGTAGAGTGAGGGTCCTAATCCTCCGGTGCCCCTGCTGGATGCAGAGGACATAATTGTTGAGGGTCCGGGGCCCCTGCTGGGTGCAGGGAGGCATAATTGTTGAGGGCCTGGGGGCCACTGCTGGGTGTAGAATTGTTGAAGGCCCGGGGCCCCTGTTGGGTGCAGGTGGAGCAAAATTGCTGACAACCTGTGGCCCCTGCTGGGTGCAGGGGGGAGCACGGTTGTTGAGGGCCCGGGGCCCCTGCTGGGTGCAGGGGGGGTGCTTTTCCATTAATCAGGAAACGTCGAATTACTTCTATTTATAAGCACAAAACGTGATCTTGAAGCGACCCAGATGGGACTCGAACCCACAATCCCCAGCTCCGGAGGCTGATGCCTTATCCATTAGGCCACTGGGTCACCGTATGTCTGCCAGCCTTACAGACGTTTCTTACGTGTAAAGGAGGCGTTGAGTACTTGGAACCACGCCCATTCAGTAACCATGGTATCCATTATCAGCTGATAGGATGGGCAGGGCTATAACAGGATGGAGGCTTGGAACGCATATGTGTGTGAACGCACGTGGTCACTGTAAACGGCTTCGATTCAGTTACTGCGCGGCCCCGTAGGAAGCCCCCTGGCTGGGAGGAGCGTTCCGGGAAACGTGCAGCGGCCGGTATTAATCGGAAGTCTGTCTGCGTTCACAGCAGTAGGCGCGCAGGGCGCGGCCTCAAGAGCTTACTGTCTAATGCACTCCTGTGCCAGGATTTTGGGTCGGCTTGTGGCCCCGTTTACTTAGTGGCCCCTGTGTAGTTGGTGCCCTTGTGTGGCCCCCTGTGTTGTTTCCTGGGTGTAGCTGTGGCCCCTGGCCGGTGCGTCCAAATTCATTTTAGCAGCAAATCTGCACACTGAATGCTGGTGAATTTTGCCCCCAGGGGTTTACCCCAGCCTCTTTTACCAGCCCCCAGGGGTCACCCCAGCCTCTATTACCAGGCGCCCCAATATTCAGACACTCCAGTGTGTTTTTACTGTAATAACTTGGCAGACGGAGGGACTCGTTACCGAGTGGCGAGACTCAGGCGCTTTAGTGGATAGGTGTCCATTGCAGCTGAGGTATCCTGAGGTATTGTGATTACCCTACGGGGTTTATACAGGGAGGCCTGGATTTACCCCTACCCCGGGCTGTGAGGGTCTCGTAAGGAGAATGACACAGTGACAACAACTATGAGCGCTTTCTATACCCTCCCGAAGTAACAGGAGAGGCGTCCGGTCCGGCCCCCAGAAAAATCAGTTATTGGTGAAATGATTCTGGAGCGCTCACAGACGCTGCGGCGCTGTACAACGCAGCAAACTCTCAAATAAGACGAGGAACTCTTAAAAAGATTGCTTGGAAGTTTATTTACAGCTCTAAACAAGGAAAGACGGAGAACCCCCAAAATCCAGCAAAATAAATACAGAAAAATGGTAACAGCAATGTATATGGAAGCCATGCGTCGTTAACCCATTCCCTGCTGGCACCCGTAGGACGTTCACCCTCTTTACTAATATTGGTCCATTATCGACACGACGGCACAACAAGAATGCAAAATCCTACTAAAAAAAACACAATAAGAGAATGTGAACCGCCGCGGACTCCGTGGAAACCGCTGATATGTTGGCGGATATCGTGGTGACTCCGGGAGTTAATGTTACATGTATGCGGAAGGAAGGATGAGCACCGTATGTATTCGCACGGCACAGCTTTACACAGATATATGATGCGAGGAAACTTAATGACATCACACCAGCAGCGGTTGGACCATCAGGGCCACGGCAGCCGGTGTCTGGCTCGTAGCCGACCCGTGGCACTTAACACAGCATCAGATATTCAGTGTGACACGGACAAAGACACGCTATCCAGCATCATCCGGGACGATAATGTCGCTATGGCAACGCTTCGGTAAATATGTTATTGCAACAGCGGACAATGTTGGAGATGCAATAAAATCCCCTGTTTCTGGAAGCCATTGGTGCCCTGGAGTTCCCATTGGCTGCAAAGCGCTGTGATGGCAGCCAATAGGAAGCTGGTTATTGGGCCGTATGATCTCAGCACGTGCCCTGTCCGCGCCTGAAGACGTGGCTTTTATCTCTGCTGAACCCAAACCCCTAAGCCGCCAACGCACTTCACCCTTCCCAACACGCGCTCGTGGCGGAGTCTCCAACGCGAGCGCCGATGGGATCTGGTGCGACAGACAGTGTTTGGTCATTTCCTTTAGAAGACATTTTTGTGATTGGAAGTTTTTCTTTTACGTTAACGTTTTATAAAGAATCAGAGTTTCCAGGAAGCCAGACGGGTCGGCGGAGGGTCCAAACCCCGTCCTGCCAACTACTAGGGAGTTTCAGAATCCCGGACGGTTGGTGTGGTGAGCGAGAGGCCGAACGATTCTCAGTAACTGCCCCTGACTACCGCCCCGAGCAACGCTTCCGAACCAAGAACACGCATTCTGGAAGAACAGAAGATGGAAAAGCCCTCTGGCGGAACCAGCGCGTCGCCGACGTACTCAGAAAGATAAAAGCCCCCGTTTGGTTTAATTACACAGTGTGATAAAACAGCCTTAAAGCTGCAGTCCCACCTATAGCGGAGCTTCACAGGCATCTGCCCAGCGAGGGTGAATCGGATGATGGAGGTTTATCGCTTCAGGGGCTAGCAGAACGCGCAGACGACGGGGCCGCTTACCCCTCGGACAGCCGATACGCGTCAAAGTGCAGAGTAAAGGGCAAAGAATGTTCGCGGGTATTACCTGATGGCGCATGGACGCAATTACGTGGAATTCACAGTTAGGCACCATGCAGATAAGTGGCTGAACCCAACGCAGCTGAGCAGTGGAAGAAACTTGTTTTCAGTGAACTAAAGATGTTTGCACCTCTAGGGGTGACCGCGGTGCGCAGTCACGGCTCTTCCCACCGCGCGTCTCCCTCATCACCCGGAAACAAATGGAAGGAGAACAGGCTGTACGGTACGAGCCCAGGCCACACGTGACAATTCCGTGACGTGTTGGCGTGAAACGTGTGTCGGCACACACAGCATGACGAACCAAACGAAATCTAATGCACGAAAACCAAAGAAAGCACGAGTCCAAAGAGAAAAACGAGCCGTAAACCCAGAACCCCCTCATGCGATAACGATCATGGACGTTCTCCTTGCGCAGACCCCCTAAAGTAAGCTCCGTGCCCCCAAATTGGGTACGATTGTCTCGCAGCCACCCCTGTCCCTGCCGAGCAGCCGCCGTCCGCAGGACAGAATTGCACAAAAAAAAAAAAAACGGCAGCAGGGTTTCCATAGAAATCTAAAACCAAGAAGAGCTGCTCATGCTACGGAATTTGGAAGCGTTTTACCCAAAGTTTGCGTACATTGGAAAGTCGGATGGTGCCGTGAGCGGCCCCCCGTGTCTGCATGCTACATCCATACCTCACGCGCTTAACCTCGTAAACTAAGACACGGCGAGGGTCTAACATGCACCTTAATCGGTTCCCCCACCCGTGACGGCTGCAAGCCAGCTGCTCCCCGTTACCGTCTCGCCCCCCATCATTTCAGCGTCTCTCTGCCAGACGGCAACGCAGCTTCTGACAGCGAGAAGATCTTGGAAACGCTCGGCTGTCCGGAGATGATGGAGCGTCCGCGCCGACGGGACTTCACAGCCAAATCCTAGCCGAGAGGTAATAGTCCGATAGAAGGTATGGCTACCCGCAAAATGACTCGGATGTGGCCCCCCAGGCAGCGTAACGCTCTCAACGGCCCCCCGATATATACTGTATACACGGGCCAGTTTTATTTCAATTTTTTGTGATTAAAGTAAAAAAATACCGTGCTTTTTCTTCAGGAATGATGTCCTCAGTGGTTATAATCTAAGTTCTGAAATGAATGGAAATTCACAGATTTGAGCGGGGGGCAGTTTGCGACCTGCCACGTTCCCTTTACCCCGGTCCGCTTACAGATAATCCTAGAGGTTCTGGGAAATAAGAGCATTAACCCATGAAACGTGACGATCCACGGAGTCGCTGCAATGGGTTAAAAAGTCTTTGATTCTGAAATAACAGCGGCACGCGGTCACTAAAGGGTTTGTGGTAATTCACAGTGCGCGATTTATACCCCACGGGCAAACTTACTCCCCAAGTACCAGGCTCTGGTGTTTATTATCTTGTAGGTGTGCTAAGGGGTGCCTGGAAGGTCCCCGGCTAACATTGGGCGGCCCTCTGGGGTGATCTGCCCCTCGGAGCGCTGCGGGCCATTCTCATGCTGGAGGGAATGTGCCCCTTCTGGGGTGAAAGCTCCAAACACTCCTTGTATATTTTAGGGTGCGATCGGGGTGCCTGCGTTGGATGTCCGCCCCGAGGAATGTCTGTTTTTTAGGATTTTGTGCCGTTTTATAGAGGCGGGGAGCGTTTGTAGGTCCCGGAAGCCGAGAATCGATGAATTTCCTATTTTAAATTCAGCGGGTTTCCCGTCTCATCCCAGAAATGCCGAAACCTGATTTTAACTGGATTCTAAAAATGCTGCCACTGGCGGCCTGTCCTACCCAGCCGGTTAAAATCAGGAGAACGTTTCTATGGGGTCCAACGGGGGTCCGGAAGACGCGGGAGATGATGGATAACCTGGCCAGAGACGACCTGAACGCACCGCCGTAACGTCCATCGTCGCATCTGGCCAGGAGCGGAGAGTAGCAAGGGAGAGAAATCTTCGGAGCCCGTTTCCTACCAGAAGGGGGTCTTGGAGTACGTTGTTGGCGCGGTTACTCGGGGTCTGGGGGAGATGGCTTATTACAGGACGAAAAGCTTTGCGAGTCGGGGTCGGACTCGGTTGTGTGGGTGTCTGGCAGAGTGAGGGTTTCTGGGGCAGACTTCTTTCGGGGTCGGTCTTTGGGGACGGACAGGAACTCGGGAGCGTCGGTGGTCAGAGGGGTAGACGGAGCGCTGGAGGGTCCGGTGCGCGCGCATGAAGGCAGGGTGATGTCAGTGATGGAGATGGCCGGAGGAAAGATTCCGATTTTCTTGTTGGTGGCTTCCTGAGTTGTCCTTTCGAACTCTCGAACCTCATCCATTGTCATGTCTGGAAGATGATAGGAGACACGTTGTTACCGTGGTGTAACGTCACCGCGATACATGACATTATATAACTTGTGACACCCGGTCCCGTGGCTTCTCTGGACCTGCTGTTACCTACCAGCCCCCCCCCCCCGCCGTAGCATGTGTCACGCCGACAGGTGCCCCCACATTCTGTCTCTCTCATAAACCAGAATTGCACATAAAACCCCGGAAAATACTGAAATGCCCCAACCGTACCGGATTCCCTGGTGTTACCAACACCGGCGGTCCCGGGAATCTCACCCAGCCGGCATTAATCTCCATTAAAAGACCACCGAGGGTTTCCCACCTCAAGTAAATCGTTATTGGCGTTTATCTCAATCGCTTCCACTGCACGCAACATAACGAACGTGTCGGGAATGGGTGATTATTCATGCACCTCCACAAAAACACACGTTAGTTCGGGGTCTGCGGGCCGGGGTCTGTGGGCCGGCGTCTGGTGGCCCCGGGAGCTCCAGGGCCGAGCCGTAGACCGGTATTTATCAGAGGACGCAGCCACGGCATTAAGGAATCGGTTGGGCTTCGGATCTCACCGCAGTTTTGGGGTGTCACCGGGAGAATCCCCAAAATGTTTACTCAATAAATAGGAGAATAACTAGAAATGCGCTCATTGAACCGTTTCTCTGAATTTACCAAACTTTGTACCACGTTTACTAAAACCAGACTGTTTGTTTTCCAGGTGTTCCTTGGCGTTGGAGGTGGCCTTATTTACTAAACTGTGACGGGTTGGGGAGATGAAAGGGACCGTCGCCTGACCGGGGGGCCGGGATTCCCAGCACGTTGCAATAAGAGGAGATCAGGACATACGCTTTCTCTGGCACGACTGCCTATGTCATCCGCCGCGCATGGGCTGTGAGTACACACTCTAATGTTGGTTTTGTACTGCATATTTTTCTCGAATTCTCGGACATCTTCCATTGTCATATCTGAAAAAATTCAAGATTCAAAATCGGAACTAAATTTTATTTATTGAGAGGTAGGAAGAGTTTTGTTTGGAAAGCAGGGAGTTTTACTAGCTTTATAAAGAGTTCCTCATAAAGTTAGTGTCAGCCGTGGAAGGGTTAAGCAGTTCTGCGGGGGGGGGGTAAGGCTGTGGGGCACTAAGCTATTTGGGTTACATTGTGTGCTGGGGCAGGTAGACAGAGCTTGGATCTCCTAAAATCATCCTTAGGAGATCACCTGGAAGAGAGGGACGGGCTTCTGATCGTACGTCTTACCTTCTAGAGGGAGAATAACCACATTTTACATCACAGCTTCCAGCAAATGTCAGCTTCGATATTAGATATGAACGATATTAGATATGAACGATATTAGATATGAACGATATTAGATATAAACAATATTAGATATGAACGATATTAGATATGAACGATATTAGATATGAACGATATTAGATATGAACGATATTAGATATAAACTATATTAGATATGAACGATATTAGATATAAACTATATTATATATGAACGATATTAGATATAAACGATATTAGATATGATATCTAAGAGGGCAGCATATAATACCACGTGTGATAAAAGGCCTTACGTCGCACGTGTTTATGGCAACGATCAGAGAACCCGGCACCAGGGCATCTATTTCTCGCCTGTAATTCCATGTGTGGCCACATGAGGCGTGTGACCTTCGCCCAGGGGTTCAGGCGACATTTACTTTGACTGTATCCTTTGTGAGCTCCTGCCATGGGCTGCTTAGGGTGAGTGTGGCAGGAGTGGGCACTGAGTGTACCAGGCTGTATCCATCTTCCAGACAGTGACCTGCAGCATGTCCTGACCTCCGTGGATCAATAGATAAATCCCATTAATACCGAAGCCGACATCTGAGGGTGTGACGCGTGGTGACCCCGTATGATGGAAGGAGACATGCAGAATTCGTTTATTAGAAAAAGTGATTTACCAGGAAAAATTAGCACCAGGCAGAAAAAGAGGCAGGAGGGAAAAGGTTTAGTTCAAGCTGTGGGATATAATGGGTTAAACAGAGTTTACATCAGGCCCCAGAGGGCCGGCAGGGCATCGCGGCCGGGCTGCAGTTACAGCGAGTGCTCCGGGGGGGCAGCATTGCAGGCTGCATGGCGTTTATATGGCTTACCGCATTACTTAACCCCTTGAGTACCGCTAAATACATTGCAAAATGACGCACAGAGCGCCGGCTCCCCTCTCATTTCTGTCCCCTCGTCTGATTTAAGGCTCGTAACTCCGGAAGTGATTTATATTGGTTATTTGGTGTGACTCCCTGGTTATTTATTCCCTTCCCCGAAAAGTCGGGCACATGTGCCACCCACGATGCACTGCGCGCCCCTCTGTAACAAACAGCCGGCATTTTACAAAGTATCAGTACTCCGTACATTGTTACCAGCTGCCTGTAAACATGTATGTGGTCAGAGGGGGACTTACCATACCATTCATCGACCCACGCGAAGGCCTGGCGGTGCCCGATCAGTAGGACGTCCCTGACCACCTGGGGAGAGAGGACGTTAGTTTGTTGTGAGTCTGCACTCAGTGCACGTTCTCCACAAACCCAACGCACACTGAGTGAGTGGTGATAAAGCCAATGCCTTGAGGGGTACCTCCGGCAACACTCAAGACACCACGGCTCCACCGGACAACGGGCAGACAGATGGAAGAGCAGAGACTGTCGGACACATAGAGCGATGAAGACAGAGCTGTCAAAGGATGGCGACAGAAGAAATGCATAGACTGACAAGCGAACGGTGGCTTTTACTAGACGCTCGGTGCGTTGAAGAGCGTTTTGCGCAGGCTGGCCATTTGCAGAAGGTTCCTCGCACTAACCTTATGCACAAACTGCTCGACGCGCGTCTGGAGACCCCACACCTCAAACTTGACAGCCACCAGCTTGTAAGAACACATGATCGGCTGCTGCGTCTCTCTCCAGCCCTCCTTCAGGAGACCTCGGCCCGTCTTCTCTGATAGAAAGTTCTTGGGGTCCTGGAACATGAGCAGAGTCACCATGAAGTCACTGAACCTCTCAGGAAGACTGATGTCATTGATGCCCGTGACATCATACTGAACTTCCAGCATCCAGTGACCTTCCAGCCTGGCCTGTTGCCCCCCCATGTGGTGCAGCTGACCCCGCCGGCTCTTCATACCTCTGACTCTTTATAGTATCTCTCGGGGATCTCGTCACCGGCAATGTCAATAAAGCAGACCTCTCGATCCAGGTCTTTGGCCTCGTTGTCAAATATCTGCAATAAAGAAATATAAATCAATAAACAGAAGACGTGACGCTTCTCCGGGAAATCCCAACGACTCAGAAATAATTAACCGATATCACGTCTCAGCTGTGCCCTGTCTTTAGAATGTAAGCTCCTGTGCCCAAGGCGCTCATCACTGCCTATTTCGCGAACCCTGTGTCGTCTAGCTTATATATATATATATACATATACATATATATATATTATATTATATACACGGGGCCGCGGAACGCATCGGCACTTCATAATTCAGGGATGACGCATTCAGTTGGGTTGCTCTACCCAAGCGCACCAGCAGGTGGCAGAACCCTCGCGTGGCTGGAAGGCTTCTACCGCTAAATAAGAGCTGACACGGTGATCGGCGGCTCGGATAGACCAACATGCGCAATGTTAGTCCACGCGCGGGTCGTGCCGTCACAGAGCGCAGCCTCCCAGTGCTGAAGTGCTTAATCTGCTAACGTTGAATTCCCAGTGAATGTCATATTTCGGGGGTACGTGGACCCCGTTTCCCGGCTCACACTTCACTCCATCTCATTTATTGGCAAATTTAGCAGGCAGAGTTTCCAGGGGGCTCCCGGGGCGGCCATTTTTTGGGCTATATTTTGTGTGCGCGGGGCAGGCATGGGGCTTCTGAACATAAGACGAGGTCCAGGACCGGATCAGATCCCAGACCTTACGGCGGCTGGAATACCGGGCAGATCAGACGGGGCCGCCGCCCCCCCCGATATTTTCTGTACAAACCAATATAAATGCCCCATTGGCCCCAAACTCGAATCGCAGGGTACTCACTCTGTCATTCGACCCCTTGTTGTCTTCATATTTTGTCTCTATATGGATAGAAAATTTTGGCAGAAAGGAGCACTGCGGAAAAAAAGACAGAAAGCTTTAACCTCTCCATCCAGCAAGGGATAATATACACCGTCTCCATGGCGATATCTCCATGTCTTACTTTGTCTGCCATATACTTGGCGCTGGATTTCTCCGCTTTAGGCTTCCAGCTCGTTTAATGAGTTAAGGGACGCTGGATGTATTTTGACATTTTTTTGGCCCGTTTTGTAAATTCTGCCCTTTTGTGGAGTCGGCATGGGGCAGATCCGTCCTCCGTGGGGGCAATAACCAGTATAGCGACATCTCACGAGCCGCCTCTACCTGCCCTCTACCTGCCCTGAATATGATGCCCCGAGGCAGCTGAATTTGGTGCCGATGTCACTGCAGGACGAGCAGAGACAGGCCCGGCGACTGCGTCGCCTGCCGGCAGAGACAGCCGTCAGAAGAATCCCCAGACAGGGTGAATTCCTTATCCCTGTTAATTGCCCCTAACAGAAAGTGACCCGTGAATGGCAGAATGTACAGGGGCCCCAGGAGAACACTGCGGGAGCGGAGAGAGGGCCACATTCAGCTGCCTGGCACTCTCTTTACCCTTTGTGTGCCGGGGCACATGCAGTGGGTAACCTACCCCGCTGGGGCATTTAATGGGCAGTCATAACATTAAAAGAAGAAACGTGCATGAAACGTCTCCATATGTTTTTGTCTGTAATTGGGGGTCCCTCAGGGCTAACGACCCCGGGGTGGGGGTCTTGCCTCCTGTCGGAGGGTCTCCTGTCTGTACATATGGAATGAAATCATTTGTTCATTAAATGGGATAATGTGCCCGGGGATCACAAGCCCCTCGCCCCCATCCTTCGCCCCTCGCCCCCATCCTTCGCCCCTCGCCCCCATCCTTCGCCCCCTCACCCCATCCTTCGTCCCCTCACCCAATCCTTCGCCCCTCGCTCCATCCTTCGCCCCTCGCCTCCATCCTTCGCCCCCTCGCCCCCATCCTTCGCCCCCTCGCCCCCATCCTTCGCCCCTCGCCCCCATCTTTCGCCCCCTCCTTCGTCCCCTCGCCCCATCCTTCGCCCCTCGCCCCATCCTTCGCCCCCATCCTTCGCCCCCATCCTTCGCCCCCTCGCCCCCATCCTTCGCCCCTCGCTCCATCCTTCGCCCCTCGCCTCCATCCTTCGCCCCCTCGCCCAATCCTTCGCCCCTCGCTCCATCCTTCGCCCCTCGCTCCATCCTTCGCCCCTCCCCTCCATCCTTCGCCCCTCGCCTCCATCCTTCGCCCCTCGCCTCCATCCTTCGCCCCCTCGCCCCCATCCTTCGCCCCCTCGCCCCATCCTTCGCCCCTCGCCATCAGCTCAATCTGCCCCGTTCCCGTGAGACACAGACCTGCCGCTCCCGGCACCTTTGGGAATACGATACTGATGAAGAATGTGAGCGAGGAACAGAAGGGTCACGAAAAATGTATTTTTAGGGCCTCTGAAGACGTCATAGCACAAGATATAAAAAGTATTTTTTGCGGTTGCCGGGCAACGACTCTTCACATTAATCTGCCTGGAACCGGAGAAAAATGAAAACTTTCTCTGCTATATTACTAACGTTACAAATTATCCAAACCCCCCCAATCTCCAGTGAAAACTCAGCCCCGTTACACCCGCGGGGGCCGCGCAGGATCCCCCGCTGGGGCAGAAGCTCCTAGACTGCAGACTGACCCCCACAATGCGGGCAATTCATGGATCTCAAGCCACATTTTCGGTTTGGCCTTTTAACTCATTATACAGGAGGCTGCCGCACTCAGTGTGGCCCCCGTGGCCCCTGGAAATCTTGGCACGGAGCCTGTACGTTGCAGGGAAGGATGTAACATCAGGAGACGCCGTGTTCCTACATGCAGAGGAAACTCAGTATTGACCTTTTCGGTGTCTGGGAGCCGCCGGAGGCCGTTCTGCGGAACGCGCCGACTGATTAACGCAGACCGCAGGAGGCCGGGGCTCACAGATCGGCCCCGACAGACAACTAATCACCAGATACAGCCGACTACCAGAGGGGGTGCGAGACCCCACACGTCCAGTAACAGCTGTACCCGCCGGTACGTAGGAGACGTCACCGGGGAAGGCACCGGATTGGACAGTTCTTCTACCACCGACCACACTCGCTGCAACGATAAATGCCCCCAATAATCTCTCTGCTTTAACATCGGCAGGCGTCAGCCGGACCCCCCACGCCCGCCGGTGCCGCGGCCCCCATCTTCCCATGAAAAGATGAAAATGTCACTTACTGTGTATTCTGCACCCAGATCCGCACAATCCGCGAGCGGGAGGAATAAAGGAAAAACAGTAAATGCAAAATCATTAATAATGTATAAATATGGCGGACATTCACAGCCCCCCTCATCCTGCACCGTCCTCGCTGCTAGCCAGATATTAACCCCATCACCTCCACAGACGGCAGTGAAAGAGTTAACACGGGGCAAAGCAGGAGCACTAGTGAAAAAAAGCCATAAAGCCTGTGAACGGAACCGGCCGTGTCTTGGGTGGGATTAGAGGTACGGCATCTGGTACCGGTGGCAGCGGGACGGACTTAATGTACATAGCGGTGGGACCCCGGGACTGGGCAGAACTGACTGAAATATTACCCCAGGGGCCCCCTACATTCCCCCAGCCCTTACCTGTGATGGTGTAAGGGTAATAGTTCCAGGCTTTCTCCGTCACATAGAAGATCTTCGGCACCACGGCCCGGGCCCAGCTGGGGAGTTTGCTGCAGAACATCAGAGGTTAAACGTGGTTACTGCCCCGCTGCCCATTCCCCCGCACGCGCCGCTGCCCATTCCCCCGCACGCGCCGCTGCCCATTCCTCCGCACGCGCTGCTGACCATTCCCCCCCACGCGCCGCTGCCCATTCCCCACCACGCGCCGCTGCCCATTACCCTTGCCTTTTACCCCCTGTCATACTAGGAGGATCTGACCCGTTAAACCCGGGGCTCCATGGTCCTGGTACCTGCTCCATGACATCATAGAGGTCCCTGAATGAGGAGGGGGCTGGATTTACCGTCACAAAGCGGACAATTAAAATGTCCCAATAAAGACTTTACAAGCGAACGTTATTTGTCTTGGATATGAAGCGGCGAGATAAACGCCCCGTGTGTTTGTAGAAGGGCTGCGGACGCTTTTACGAGGCTGCGGGAGAATTCATTAGTGACGGTTTAGCCGTGGAGCGCTGGGGGTAAAACGAGGTGACGGACGCGGCGGCGATGCCGGCAATCCGAGTGTTTTTACCGAATCTCTGATCTACAGCCGGAGATCCCGCTGTATTCCCAGGAAGAGGTTTAACCCTTTATGTTATCTGATGGCGAACGGGGTTATGGGCTTCCGTCAGCCAGCTGTGCGGAGGTTAAACGCACCCTCGGTTTGCACCGACGCCAATCCTGTCCATAAGATTCCTGCGCATGCTGGACGGATCCCGACGTGGAGAGACTCACAGGGAGTATAAATCATTCTGACTGGAAACCCTAACGAAGAGCCCTTAACACGGGGTGATTTATGCCTCCTCGGCTCCTTTATATTCAAATATATTCTGCGTCCGAACAAATATCATTTATAAGGGGTAGTGAGTGATGGTTAGGAGTGATGGTAAGGCGCGGTGAGTGATGGTTAGGAGTGATGGTAAGGGGTAGTGAGTGATGGTTAGGAGTGATGGTAAGGCACGGTGAGTGATGGTAAGGCGCGGTGAGTGATGGTTAGGAGTGATGGTAAGGCGCGATGAGTGATGGTTAGGAGTGATGGTAAGGCGCGGTGAGTGATGGTTAGGAGTGATGGTAAGGCGCGGTGAGTGATGGTAACGAGTGATGGTAAGGGGTGGTGAGTGATGGTAAGGCGCGGTGAGTGATGGTAAGGTGCGGTGAGTGATGGTTAGGAGTGATGGTAAGGAGTGATGGTAAGGGGTAGTGAGTGATGGTTAGGCGTGATGGTAAGGCGCGGTGAGTGATGGTAAGGCGCGATGAGTGATGGTTAGGAGTGATGGTAAGGCACGATGAGTGATGGTTAGGAGTGATGGTAAGGCGCGGTGAGTGATGGTAAGGCGCGGTGAGTGATGGTAAGGGGTAGTGAGTGAAGGTTAGGAGTGCTGGTAAGGCGCGGTGAGTGATGGTTAGGAGTGATGGTAAGGCGCGGTGAGTGATGGTAAGGGGTAGTGAGTGATGGTAAGGGGTAGTGAGTGAAGGTTAGGAGTGCTGGTAAGGCGCGGTGAGTGATGGTTAGGAGTGATGGTAAGGCGCGGTGAGTGATGGTAAGGGGTAGTGAGTGGTGGGGGGCGCGCTGGGTGGTGGAGAGACGGTAACGCGATGAGTTTGTTGTGAAGATATTGCCCACATCTGGCCGAAGCGTCTCGTTAGAACGGATCGGATTGTTACGGATTCGGCTTCTCTGCCCCGAAATACTTCAGAGACGTAATCAGTCACTTAAAGGAATTGCAGCTTTTAATGAGTGGAGCTGGCGGCTGGGGGCTGGCAGCGGCTCGCGGCGGCCCCCTCCCTCCATTAATGGCCTTTATTGATTTTGCTTTTCAGATATTCAAAGCTTTTAAAGTTGAACTGAATCGGAAAATGACGATTTTTCCAATAAAGGTAGAAAGAGTGAATGCATTAGCGGAGACGAACCCGTGGCCGACAGCGTGTGGGGGGGGGGGCGTAACCCGGCCCGTCTGTGTTCTATACAAAGAATTTCTGTAATACGCTCCTGAACCCAAACCGGTACAGGTTTCATTAACTGGGGGGAGACTCGGAGTAAATCCACAAAAGGAGGATTTCCGATCCTGGAGCGAGTGGCAGAGAGACGGCTGAGTAAGCGCTCCGAAGTGTTCACTCAACAGCTATCACTCAAGCTGTCGCTGCGCCGAGTGAGGCCACGGAAACTCTGGGCACCAACGTCAGCCGCCCTCTGCGCTCGGCAGTAGGGGTTCCTGGGCCGCTCCGTTCCTCCGGAATCCATCCCCAATTTGCTCCAAATGTTACAAAGGGGTCTCTTTAGTGTTTTGGGGTCTTTGTTCCGATTAATGAAGAGGCGGCGAGCGAGGCTGTAACAGCCATCGCAGCCACCGTATTAGCCAGAGGGATTCTCCGGCTAACTGCCCCGGCTAACTGCCCCGGTTACTGCAGTGCTAAGTGGAGAAAACCCACGAGGTAAAGTTCACCTGGCGGACGGCCAATATGACTGCACTGGAGGTGGGGGCTTCGGGTTCCAGAATTCCGATGGTCATGTCAGACCCCTAATCCAATAGGGGCCCCTTCTTATACCCCTCCCCCCGTATTGTCAGGCAGAGGGGTTCTTACCTGTTCAGGTAAACGCGTTTCTCAGTAATCTGCCCTGGGCCGTGGACCGGATCCTCAAAGGGTTCATTCTGTACGACCTCCACTCCCTCTCCACGGTCGCTCTGCTCATGGCTGTGTTTGCTGATCATGTAGAGCTGTCCAATTCTGTACTACAAGCAGAACACACAAACCCGGTTCACAGGACACGCCAAGGACACGCATTGATATACATCCCAGAAACACATTAACACACCAAAACCGGGGGAATCCAACGTTTGGGGTACTAAGGAGCGTTCCAATTTATTAACCTACAATAAACGAAAACTCCTCTGCTGGAATACCCAGGATCCTCTATTTATTTAAAGCCCCTCAGCCCCTTTTATTTAAAAGCCCCCGACGGAGCAGCACCCCCCCCCCCTGGAGGCTGGAGACATTTCCTGGCCTTTTAATTGCATTTATTGATGCAGCGAGACCGTTTGTAGACGGGGTCTTATTAATGCCGTACGGGAACCCAGCTGTTCCGGTTACTGTCGACAGATACCATGCGCAGCTTTCCGGAGATAACAAACAACGTTATAAGACCGCAACCGCCGGGTATAATTAATCCGCCGAATCATTTACATCTCCCATATCACACATTTAATCATCATTAACGAGAGTGCGGATAATCATAATAAATAAAATAATAATAACATATAGACGATATAACGCAATATCCCATAACGGCAACATATAATAATAATAACATATAGACGATATAACGCAATATCCCATAACGGCAACATATAATAATAATAATAATAATAACATATAGACGATATAACGCAATATCCCATAACGGTAACACATAATAATAATAACATATAGACGATATAACGCAATACCCCATAACGGTAACATATAATAATAATAATAACATATAGACGATATAACGCAATATCCCATAACGGCAACAAATAATAATAATAATAATAACATATAGACGATATAACGCAATACCCCATAACGGCAACATATAATAATAATAATAACATATAGACGATATAACGCAATATCCCATAACGGCAACATATAATAATAATAATAATAACATATAGACAATATAACGCAATATCCCATAACGGCAACATATAATAATATCATATAGACGATATAACGCAATACCCCATAACGGTAACATATAATAATAATAACATATAGACGATATAACGCAATATCCCATAACGGCAACATATAATAATAACATATAGACGATATAACGCAATACCCAATAACGGCAACATATAATAATAATTATAATAACATATAGACGATATAACGCAATACCCCATAACGGCAACATATAATAATAACATTTAGACGATATAACGCAATACCCCATAACGGCAACATATAATAATAACATTTAGACGATATAATGCAATACCCCATAACGGCAACATATAATAATTATAATAACATATAGACGATATAACGCAATACCCCATAACGGCAACATATAATAATAACATTTAGACGATATAACGCAATACCCCATAACGGCAACATATAATAATAACATTTAGACGATATAATGCAATACCCCATAACGGTAACATATAATAATAATAACATATAGACGATATAACGCAATACCCCATAACGGTAACATATAATAATAATAACATATAGACGATATAACGCAATACCCCATAACGGTAACATATAATAATAACATATAGACGATATAACGCAATACCCCATAACGGTAACATATAATAATAACATATAGACGATATTACGCAATACCCCATAACGATAACATATAGACGATATAACGCAATATCCCATAATGGTAGCATATAATAATAATAACATATAGATGAAATAACGCAATATCCCATAACGGTAACATAATAATAACATATAGACGATATAACGCAATACTCCATAACGGTAACATATAATAATAATAATAACATATAGACGATATAACGCAATACCCCATAACGGTAACATATAATAATAATAATAACATATAGACGATATAACGCAATACTCCATAACGGTAACATATAATAATAATAATAACATATAGACGATATAACGCAATACCCCATAACGGTAACATATAATAATAATAATAACATATAGACGATATAACGCAATACCCCATAACGGTAACATATAATAATAACATATAGACGATATAACGCAATATCCCATAACGGCAACATATAATAATAATAATAATAACATATAGACGATATAACGCAATACCCCATAACGGTAACATAGAATAATAACATATAGACGATATAACGCAATACCCCATAACGGTAACATATAATAATAATAATAACAACATATAGACGATATAACGCAATATCCCATAACGGCAACACATAATAATAACATATAGATGATATAACGCAATATCCCATAACGGTAACATATAATAATAATAATAATATATAGACGATATAACGCAATACCCCATAACGGCAACATATAATAATAACATATAGACGATATAACGCAATACCCAATAACGGCAACATATAATAATAATTATAATAACATATAGACGATATAACGCAATACCCCATAACGGTAACACAAAATAATAATAACATATAGACGTTATATCACAATACAAAATAATAATAATATCATATAGACGATATAACGCAATAAACGATAACGGCAACATATAATAATAATAATAATAATAATAATAATATAATAATAACAACATATAGAAGATATAACACAATACCCCATAACGGCAACACATAATAATAATAATAACATATAGAAGATATAACGCAATACCCGATAATGGCAACATATAATAATAACATATAGACCATATAACGCAATATCCCATAACGGTAACATATAATAATAATAATATAATAATAATAACATATAGACGATATAACATAATACAAATAATAATAATATCATATAGACGATATAACGCAATAAACGATAACGGCAACATATTATAATAATATAATAATAATAACATATAGAAGATATAACGTAATACAAAATAATAATAATATCGTATAGACAATATCACACAATACACGACCCTGCTCTCTTCAGAAACGTCATGTGACGCACTTAACGTCCCCCAAGGCCTTGCGGCCCGACGACCCCCCCCGTCTGGGGGCTGCAGACGGGATATAAACGGCGAGGAGCGGGGATGTAGGTCATCCATCCCTAAACCCGGCAGTGCCAGAGGAGCGCTACGTTCCACCTGCCCTCGATAGGAAATTGCACAAATTCACGGAGGATACAGAGTATCCGTCTGGCGCTGACATTTATTTAAAGGAACAGTTGGTTCCATTTGTTTTTCCGCCCCGACCTTTTCTATACCAAAGCATGCACTCGGCCAGGGCATGTGATCAAGGAATCTCAGTGATGTCATCGCGTCACTGTACATGACCTGTGACATCATATTAATCTGTCTTCATTAGTTAAAAGCCCGGTGGATCCTTAACACTCGTACGGGGGTCTAGGGGCCCCCAGCACCACGGCCCTTTCCTGTGTGATGTATCCTGGTCCTCAGAGGGTTAAACAGGGTTCAGCCTCCAGTGGCCCCCACCTCTTCTTCAGTTGCCTTATCGCTCCGTGGCCCCCGGGGAGGGAATATTTCAGGTCACTTCGGCCGGGGTACGAATGGTCATTGTCCTGCGCGGCTATTTCAGGACAGTCCTCTTCCTCCTTAAGTTTGTTTGTTTGTTGCACTAATTGTTTAAAAACAATGAAAACGCCCAAAGTATCCAATGTTTTGTTTACAGGTCCGGGGCCGCTGGCTACTGGAGAGGTCCGGGGCCGCTGGCTACTGGAGAGGTCCGGGGCCGCTGGCTACTGGAGAGGCCTGGGGCC
The DNA here is from genome assembly GCF_027358695.1 of Spea bombifrons. Lineage (NCBI taxonomy): Eukaryota > Metazoa > Chordata > Amphibia > Anura > Pelobatidae > Spea > Spea bombifrons. Next base: position 20,578,160 of record NC_071099.1, read on the forward strand.
GCTGGCTACTGGGGAGGCCTGGGGCCGCTGGCTACTGGGGAGGCCTGGGGCCGCTGGCTACTGGAGAGGTCTGGGGCCGCTGGCTACTGGAGAGGTCCGGGGCCGCTGGCTACTGGGGAGTCCTGGGGCCGCTGGCTACTGGGGAGGTCTGGGGCCGCTGGCTACTGGAGAGGTCCGGGGCCGCTGGCTACTGGGGAGGCCTGGGGCCGCTGGCTACTGGGGAGGTCTGGGGCCGCTGGCTACTGGAGAGGTCCGGGGCCGCTGGCTACTGGGGAGGTCTGGGGCCGCTGGCTACTGGGGAGGTCTGGGGCCGCTGGCTACTGGGAAGGCCTGGGGCCGCTGGCAACTGGGGAGGTCTGGGGCCGCTGGCTACTGGGAAGGCCTGGGGCCGCTGGCAACTGGGGAGGTCTGGGGCCGCTGGCTACTGGGAAGGCCTGGGGCCGCTGGCTACTGGGGAGGTCTGGGGCCGTGTTACTAAATTGACTTGTTTGTAAAGGATGAGGGTATCTAGGCGGGCACCGAGGCTGTGTTCAGTGTGATAATGCCCCCTCCAGAGCCAGGGGCATCGGAATGATCTGAGGCGGCTTCTCCAGGGGAATTCACCCCTCCTGGGACACAGAGCTTGCAATCGCTGCCTCGTGTACCTGAATCTGAGGGCCCGTCCTGGCTTAACATTATCCCCTGCGCTGACAGATCGCGGACGCTGCATGTTACAGATCGGCCCCCGGGGGGGGGATGCAATCTGCAACCATTGTAATTGTTATTGGTTAATTTCCACGTGTAACAGGCTGTATGCTCGGCTGCGCGGCACAAACAGCGATCTGATGTACAGCCCCGTTCCGTGCCAAGGAGCCGTCAGCGCGCTCGCGGGTCGGGGACCGCACCGGCTGTTTTGCCGACTCTGCCAGATTCTGAGACTCCCCCCCCCCCAGATTAACCCGCTTGGTGCCGGAAAGTTCTGCTATATAACTTTCAAAAAATGGGAAAACAGCGAGGGGGGCGCGTCAGACAATAAGAGCCCCCCCCCATGTGCCGCCATCTGCCCACCGGCATCATTACAGCGAGTCGCCAACTGCCACCAGCCCTGGCACCGGCGTGTGTGCATGCCCCACGGGGAGCGGCGTGTGTGCGGCCACCGGCGTGTGGACATGACCTGCGGTTACCGGCGTGTGTGCATGCCCTGCAGCGTGGCTGTCCTCCTCACGTGGTCAGAAAACAGATGCTTCGTACATAATTCACGCGGGACACAGGACACGGGACACAGGACACGGGTGCGCACTTTGCCGCGGCACACAGTTATAGAAGTTGTGCTCCGTACGGTGCAATTACGGGGCAATAAGAAGCCACGTGGAGGGGCTTTAACCCAACACGGGTGGGCAGATTAACCCTTTGGTGGCCCGTCTGGATTTTGTGGCTGTTGGATGAGGTCAGCAGCTTCTCCCCATAAATGATTTTCAGGAGAATGCTGGGAAAGACACGCGTGTGCGATATGACCGTCATGACGTGTCCGTGGACCGCGCTTTCTACACGCTTAAGTCTCCTTTTCTGCCAGGAAACTGTGGCGCTTCTGGGCTGGCAGCCCAAGGCAGTCTACACAACATACGTGTCACATGACGGCTCGGCTGACATATCATGTGACACAGGACACGGCAGCCCATTCCTGAAGATGCATTCATTGAGAGAGTTTCCATGTCAGCCTGAAATAGGACCTCAGGATAGAACGGCCCCCGTGCCCTCGCAGGGGCCGAAAATAATGCACCACATAAAGGGGGAAGTCACAGAACGTGACACACAGACACGCATGATTTACATGGACCGGATCAGAAGCGCATGCCACGTATCAGAGGCGAGAGGAGACGCGTATATCCAGGTACCTGCCGACGCACCGGAGAGTGGCCCTCGGGAGCCACTTGGCAAAAATGGTGACTTTAATGTGAAAGTGAAGCAAATGCCAACTTTTCTTATAAGCGAGATATGAAAGCGTGTGCGGAGCGTGAGACACGACACGGGAGCACACGTGTTATTAGAAGTATGTTAATAAAACGACAACTTTCATCCTCTTTCTACAAGAGCCACGAAATGAACCAAAACCTGGACTTTCCTATGAAATCCGGCCCGGCCTCTGACGGGATGCTGGAGATGCCACCAGAGCGGCACCATACGTGACGGCAGCGCGTGGGACACGGGACACGCATTGTGCGATAATGCGTTATTTACGTTTGTCTCTTGGTAGAGTGTAAGCTCCGTAACTGGCGGTTACACGCTATGAAATGAATATCACGCGTGTCCTGGGGGGGGTATTATTAGGGTAATCGGGGGGTTGTTGCTGTTTTTGGCATCCAGGAAGCCGGAGATCTCCCCGCAGGGAACGTCGCTCCCTGAGCTTCCTGTTTGTTCGGACGTCAAACCTTACATCATCCGAGACATCCTTCCCAATCACAAAGAGACTGCCGCTAAATCCGACCCGTCCCCCCCCCGCGCATGCTGACGTCCCGGCGATCTCACAGCGCAGAGCAGATCCCAGGAGGACACAGAGAGCTGGTGATCCCTGGGAGATCTCCCCTAGATTATTGTGATCCGTTCTATAGAGCGGATCTCAGGAGGACAGAGAGATCTAGTGATCCCTGGGAGATCTCCCCTTGATTATTGTGATCCGTTCTATAGAGCGGATCCCAGGAGGACAGAGAGATCTAGTGATCCCACTTTATAGATCCCTGGGAGATCTCCCCTAGATTATTGTGATCCGTTCTATAGAGCAGATCCCAGGAGGACAGAGAGATCTAGTGATCCCACTTTATAGATCCCTGGGAGATCTCCCCTAGATTATTGTGATCCGTTCTATAGAGTGGATCTCAGGAGGACAGAGAGATCTAGTGATCCCTGGGAGATCTCCCCTTGATTATTGTGATCCGTTCTATAGAGCGGATCCCAGGAGGACAGAGAGATCTAGTGATCCCACTTTATAGATCCCTGTGAGATCTCCCCTTGATTATTGTGATCCATTCTATAGAGCGGATCCCAGGAGGACAGAGAGATCTAGTGATCCCACTTTATAGATCCCTGGGAGATCTCCCCTAGATTATTGTGATCCGTTCTATAGAGCGGATCACGGGAGGACACAGAGATCTAGTGATCCCACTTTATAGATCGCTGGAAGATCTCCCGTAGAGCACTGTGACCTTTTCATAGAGCGGATCCCGGGAGGACACAGAGATCTAGTGATCCCACTTTATAGATCCCTGGGAGATCTCCCCTAGATTATTGTGATCCATTCTATAGAGCAGATCCCGGGAGGACAGAGAGATCTAGTGATCCCACTTTAAAGATCCCTGGAAGATCTCCCGTAGAGCACTGTGACCTTTTCATAGAGCGGATCCCGGGAGGACACAGAGATCTAGTGATCCCACTTTATAGATCCCTGGGAGATCTCCTCTAGATTATTGTGATCCATTCTATAGAGCAGATCCCAGGAGGACAGAGAGATCTAGTGATCCCACTTTATAGATCCCTGGAAGATCTCCCGTGGAGCCCTGTGACCTTTTCATAGAGCGGATCCCGAGAGGAGATATAGAAACCCGAAGCGGTTTTGTTCTTTCTGTAAAGCGGTTGGATTTTTGTTTCATTCTCACGGCCGTTAATTAAATATTTGCGGAGATGAAATTCCAGTGCCCAGAAATCGGCTGATTTTCCATTTTTTATGAGGTGGTTTCAATTTTCCGAATTAAAAGGATTGTTTTTAAAATTAAATCTTATTATTAAATCACAAATTCACCAGTTTGTGGTCAGATTTGTGGTTTTGCTGAAATAACCGCCGGCGCATCCGTCTGCCGGTTCCCGCCACGCAGAGTTTCTCGGAGTAATTTGCAAAATCAGCTATTTTTGGGCAAATTACCGGCTGCCGTTTAGTTCGGCTCGTTGGCTGCGGTCACGGAATTCATTCTTCCCGGATTTACTGAGGGGGATTCGGGGGGCTTCTGGAAATCATTCTTTACTGTATCCAAGCGAAAATGTAAACAATTAGCGGTAATAGTGGAGCAGTCGCCATGGCAACCAATGGAGCATTCCATCGACTGTTCCATGGGATAAACCTTGCACCAGCGCGTCCCCCAATCACATGACAGGACACGTGATTCACTCAGAGAGGTTGCCAGGCAACAGCACAGTAACACGCCATAACGCGGCCAGGGGTGGCCGGCCTGGTAAAACACCAGCCGGCTTAATCCGCAGAGTCGGCTGCAAGAGCTAAAACGGGCAAGGAACGGGTACGGTAGATACACGGGCGGATACGCGGCAGATACACGGGCGGATACACGGCAGATACACGGGGGGTGTGTTACACCGTGTGCACAGGTGCCCCGGGTTCTTCTCTGAGGGGGGCCGCCAGTCCATCACACTCCATCGAACCCGTTGGCCATCGCCATCCTATTGGATGAATGTCTGCCGAGCCGGCGGGATCCTCGCTGCGTTGCGTGGGAACATGCGCGGGAGGATTTCGGTGTCTCCGGTTGGGGATGTTTGCGACCGCTGGCTCCTAGGGGCCCGAGCCTGGCGGCGGCTGTTAGTGTTCCTGGGTTTCAATGTCTCGCTCGTCCTTCGGAATAATTATCTCTGCGGGGCGAGACATCCTTGCTCTAAATCCGGAACGATCCGTCCCTGAGACGCCGTCCTTCGCCAAACATCGCGTTCCGGCTGCAGACACAAAGCTTTACGAAACGGACGGCTTCTGCCCCAAAAAACTGGAGACAGCTTTACATGGAAAACGCCGGAGTCGCTGTCTGCGTTCGCGGTATCTCCAGTCCGTTCCCAGCATGCACCTGGCTCCCCCATCCCGATTGGCCGTCGCGTGTTTGGCCCCCCCGTCCGGATCATGGAAACTACCCCAAAAATTACTATGGAAACATCAAAACCAGAAAATGCATGAAAACCCCCAAAGTACGGCACAGAGGACCCCCCCCAAAGAAACACGCAGCGGCGGGATCGTCCTGCTTGAGCACAGGTGATGGGGAAAGCGCGCTGAAGCAGAGACTGTGTCCACGTTTCCAGCGGCTTTCAGGACATTGTGGGATCTGCGCCGGCCGGCAGACGGTTGGTAAGCAGATAAAAGACTTAGAAGTAAATAACCCCCCCCCCCGCGCAGGGGGCGATTACTGACAGTATGCTTCTCATTCGCCCCAAAGGCTTTGGATGAGACAGGCGGGGGGCTGCAAGACACCAAATGCCCACCATGTGCCCTGCAGGGTTTAACGGGGGAAATTTCAGGGATAGCGGGGGCCGAGCCCTCATTTTGCCCCGTAGGGGTTGACAGGGCACTCGCCACCCCTGCCCTCGCATGCAGACGCCCCGATCTGGGCCACAAAGCCCCCCTAAAAAGCACTCTCCTGATGCGCCTGGCAGGACCAGAAAATTCCGCCATCCCCGACACCTGGCTGTCCTGTAATGATCACCCAATTAACCCTATAAACCCCAAAATGCAGAGCGTGGAGCTTCATACAGCATGCGGGGGCACCCAGGGATAACCGGGTATCACATACAATACACACACGGAATGACATACGATACAGCGGTACACACGCGGGATAACATACGATACAGCGGTACACACGCGGGATAACATACGATACAGCGGTACACGCGCGGGATAACATACGATACAGCGGTACACGCGCGGGATAACATACGATACAGTGGTACACACGCGGGATAACATACGGTACATGCGCGGGATAACATGATCTATACTCTGATAACTTCTATCCGTGTGTAATATCCGGGGAATCCCATATAATGGATATACAGCTCACGCACACGCATTATCGCACACAGACATACAGCGCCCCGGGCCCCGCATTACATATATGTGAATGGGTTATACACACACAGGGGTACTCGGCGTCACTATACGCCGTATCCTGACACAGCGCCACCCGGCAGCCGTTCATTCTGCCCCAGAGATGCCCCTGCCTGGGCTTAACCCAGAAGGAGCCCCGGTCCCAATGATAACAGGGGCTCTGCGCACACATTCTCCGGGGCCCCCGCTCTGCGCACACATTCTCCGGGGCCCCCGCTCTGCGCACACATTCTCCGGGGCCCCGGTCTGCGCACACATTCTCCGGGACCCCCGCTCTGCGCACACATTCTCCGGGGCCCCGGTCTGCGCACACATTCTCCGGGGCCCCGGTCTGCGCACACATTCTCCGGGGCCCCGGTCTGCGCACACATTCTCCGGGGCCCCCGCTCTGCGCACACATTCTCCGGGGCCCCCGCTCTGCGCACACATTCTCCGGGGCCCCCGCTCTGCGCACACATTCTCCGGGGGCCCCCGCTCTGCGCACACATTCTCCGGGGCCCCGCTCTGCGCACACATTCTCGGGGGCCCCCGCTCTGCGCACACATTCTCCGGGGCCCCCGCTCTGCGCACACATTCTCGGGGGCCCCCGCTCTGCGCACACATTCTCCGGGGCCCCCGCTCTGCGCACACATTCTCCGGGGCCCCCGCTCTGCGCACACATTCTCCGGGGCCCCCACACTGCAGACCCCATTAACCCTCCATGCACCCGAGCGGGGTAACTTCTTACCTCCTCCACCGTGAGGGGCATGCAGATCCTGTACTCCTTCAGCAGCATGGTGTGTGTGGGGGGGGGTCAACTCCGCGCAATAACCCCACGGGGGCTCAGGCTGCAGCCACCATCCCGCTGCACGGGGGCCGGACCCACGCGTGGAAACGGCACAGATCTCCGCAACCCAGCAGAGCTATGCCTGCCCCGCTATCTGCCCCAAAATCCCGGTATCTGTCGGTCGGTGTGATGAGGCTGCGGGATGCCCCTGTATCTGCCCCGGTCGGTGTGATGAGGCTGCGGGATGCCCCTGTATCTGCCCCGGTCGGTGTGATGAGGCTGCTCCCGCCCCTGTATCTGCCCCGGTCGGTGTGATGAGGCTGCGGGATGCCCCTGTATCTGCCCCGGTCGGTGTGATGAGGCTGCTCGATGCCCCTGTATCTGCCCCGGTCGGTGTGATGAGGCTGCGGGATGCCCCTGTATCTGCCCCGGTCGGTGTGATGAGGCTGCGGGATGCCCCTGTATCTGCCCCGGTCGGTGTGATGAGGCTGCGGGATGCCCCTGTATCTGCCCCGGTCGGTGTGATGAGGCTGCGGGATGCCCCTGTATATGCCCCGGTCGGTGTGATGAGGCTGCTCCCGCCCCTGTATCTGCCCCGGTCGGTGTGATGAGGCTGCGGGATGCCCCTGTATATGCCCCGGTCGGTGTGATGAGGCTGCGGGATGCCCCTGTATCTGCCCCGGTCGGTGTGATGAGGCTGCGGGATGCCCCTGTATCTGCCCCTTCTGCTCAGTAATGCAGCTTCAGTTCCTACTCGCGTGTGACATCAGCAGGGGGGGTGACATCAGCACGGGGGGGGGGATTGCGGGTCCAATGGCAGATCCTCCCAGCCTATCCCGCCTGCCTCGCACCGCAACTCTCAGCATCCTCAACCACGCGTGCCGTACAGGGTATGGGGGCAGCTGTTGTCTTGGTAACACTGGGAGCGGACACTGCATTTCTCGGGTCCTCTGTCTTTAGAGTGTAAGCTCTTGTGTCCAGGGACCCCCTCACTGTTTGCCCCAGAATACAAACAGGGTGAGAGGCTGATCATTCACACCCGGGGGGGGGGGTTACCCTGGAAATGCCCCCCAGCAATGTTTATAAATAAAACAAAAACATTTAGAATCCCGGTAGGGTCCCGGGGCGGGTGGCGGTGGGGGGGGCACCCCCGTACCCACAGGCATACACACCGGTATCTACGGCACCGGATTCTCTTATAATAAAGGGGGGCCTTTCCAGTAACGCTGGGGAGGAATAAACCCTTGAGGAGGGGCGTTTAAGTTATTCTATGCATAGACTGTATTGGTGACGCCGATAACACGGACCCCGCGGGCGCCACTACAGTAGCCGTGACCCCCATGTTCTCGGTTACGCCACGTGACGTGACAGCGCGGCCGCGCCCTGTAGGGTCTGTGTCCCGGTGGGATTACTAGCATGTAAAAGGTTAATGGCGCACATACCAGCGCAGTGGGTTAGCGTGTGCGGAACACGGGTGTGACACACTGGTCGATTGGAGAATCTGCCCGGCGTGGGCAGCAGCCACCTACCCCCGAGCTTCACCCAACCCGCCGGCAGATCGGCCCCCGGCGGCCCCCGTCTAGTCGCAAGTTTCTCCTGATGATTCAAACCTTAATCAGTCGTTGGTCTCGTCTTAGATTCAGGAGCCGTCTATCCCATGCATGTTTAATCCCCTCACTGTATTACCCTCTACCACCTCTGCTGGGAGGCTGTTCCACTCATCTACCACCCTCTCAGTAAACCTCCTTCCGTTTCCTCTCAGTCTCTGACCCTCTCGTGTTAGATTCCGCTCTCTCGTTTTCTCATTTATTACTTTATGTCTATCCTTCTGCAGATGGAGCCTGAAACCCCCCCCCCGCACCCCCTGGGGGTCAAATGAGGGAATTTGCATGTAAATTATTACCAGTGAGAGGGATGAGATCTGGACACGGACTGCGTGATTTAACCACACGTGTGACCAGCTGCAACCGCTTCACAGGACTTATTGTGCTTCTTCACGGACTGCAGCGCCGCAGTCTATGGGATCTATGCATTCCGTGACACGGCGGAGCCACGAGCCGGCCGGTATCCCATGCAGCAGAACTCAGTGCATATTATAATGCTGCATGCGTGGCACACGGCACATACACGCCACACATGTGGCACATACAGGGCACACAGCACATACAGGGCACACGTGTGGCACATACAGGGCACACACATGCCACGCAGCACATACAGGGCACATGCGTGGCACACAGACATGCAGGGCACATGTGTGGCACACAGACATACACACGAGTACCTGGTGATCTATACAGTAACTGGCGCAGATCCGCAAAATGTGATGGGAAATAATCAAATGTGGATAGAATCCAGGAGACCCGGCCAGTCCGGTCACCCCCTGCACAGAAGGGATAAGTGTCTGCATTATCTCACACCATCTCTGCTGAAAGGCCGCTCCAGGCACCAGCGCCACTTCTACAAACTAGTGGTGTCCACTTTTGAACTGATTCATTTCAATAAACCGGATTAATCAGTTTAGTAGACTGAACGATTCATTTGTAACAGTTCAGTTTGTGAATCATTAACTGCACTGGTAATATGATCCTAGAGTGAGTCATCTGCACAGCACACAGACTCACAGATCAAGCTACAGCTCATCAGTTCACTGACTTAAAGAACTATTCAGAACAGCTCTGAGTCACCAGTTCACTGACTCAAAGATCCGTTTGGAGCAGCTCCAAAAAATAAATCATCCTGATTAGGCAGGCAGGAGGACTCATAGACTATAAGCATACCTGGGAACTTTTCCGGGACCAGGAGATTGCCGGGTGACGCTCCGGTTCCCCCGGGTCAAGACCCCAATCTTGACACGCTCCGCTCCCCCCCCCATTTTCCCTTAAATTAGGGGTGTTTCCAGAGGGCGTCAGCGGGAACGCCCACCAATGTAAGCGGGACCGCCCACCGACATCAGTGGGCACGTCTCGCAAGGGAAGACTCTGAGTAGCCGGAAACCAAAAGTTCCCAGGTACAACTATAAGGAAAGGGATAGGGCAAATCGTCAGTGTGACTGCAGGGAGGGACTGGGAAGCAGAAAGGGGCGGGGCAAATCGTCTGTGTGACTGCAGGGAGGGACTGGAAAGCAGTAACTGCTGTGAGTCACATTGAGTGAACCGATGAATCGGTTCTTTTCAATGAATCACTCGAAATGAACCGATTCACTTTACTGATCCGAACTTCCCACCACTATTACAAACTCCTACTGCTCTATGGCGCTGATGACAACAATTGTTCCTTTTAATAAAGTTGAGTCAAAATCACTGCCCTCTGGCGGCAGGTCCCCGGAAATGCTCGTGACATCACTCGGGCTGCCCTGACCGTGCCTTCCATCTGCCTGTTTATTCATTGTCATTGGGGTCCTCGCGTTAAGGTGTCCGCGGCATTCGCCTGTTCGCTGTTGCCGGTGCTGTCAGGCTGTTCGCTCGCTCTCCGTTTCGGTCTCGCCATGTCTGAAGAAACTGAACGCTCCGATGGCCGCATCGTCAAGATGGAAGTGGACTACAGCGCCACGGTGGACCTGAGGCTGCTCGAGTGCGAGAAGTTGGCTCGGGTGAGAAACAGAGAGCGGCAGGAGGCTGAGTCACGACGGGGGGAGAGAGTGGGCCTGAGCCCCGGGGAGAGAGTGGGGCAGCAGAGAGAGATAATCTAATTCTTGGAGAAATAGACAGAGAGGATCTGAGCCCAGGGGAGAGAGAGAGAGACAGAGACACAGAGAGGTACTGAGCCCAGGGGAGGGGGAGAGAGAGAGACAGAGAGGATCTGAGCCCAGGGAAGAGAGAGAGAGAGAGAGACAGAGACAGAGAGGTACTGAGCCCAGGGGAGAGAGAGAGACACAGAGAGGTACTGAGCCCAGTGGAGAGAGAGAGACACAGAGAGGTACTGAGCCCAGGGGAGAGACAGAGAGGTACTGAGCCCAGGGGAGAGAGAGAGACACAGAGAGGTACTGAGCCCAGGGGAGAGAGGGAGAGAGGGAGACAGAGAGGTACTGAGCCCGGAGGGTGGGGGGAGAGACAGAGAGGATCTGAGCCCGGGGGGGGGGGGTAGAGAGTTCTTGAATCTGCGCGGGGTGACGTTACTGATTCATATATTTGTTTCCCTCATAGGAAGGACGGCTGCAAGAAGTGGTTGAAACTCTGCTGTCGCTGGAGAAGCAGACTCGGACGGTATGGGCGCTCCCCCGGACGTGGATTATTTACACGTGGAATCTATCAGTCTGATCATATATTTATTTGTGTTTCATATATTTTAAAAGTGTGCCTGTCCTTGAACCATGGCAGGGTGTCATTGGTTGGGGTAACTTTTTACCCATGCACTGTGCTAGGAAGGAACTTTCTGCTTCCAGATCCTGCCAGCAAATTGGGGGGACGCAGCTCCTTACCACCACAGGGAAGCCATGAGAGAATTGGGGGGCTGCCCGTGTCAGATGGGGCAGGATCGCTCACACTATGCTTGGTTTCCTCAGGCCTCGGACATGGTGTCTACATCCCGTATCTTGGTGGCTATTGTTAAAATGTGCTATGAAGCCAAGGAATGGGACCTGCTGAATGAAAACATCATGCTACTTTCAAAAAGGAGAAGCCAGCTGAAACAGGTGAGCGCTATGGCAGCTCGCCCCCCAAGCAGGCTCCAGCCGCTGAAGCTGGGACAGGGATGCGTTTCAGAACTCATCTGTAATTCGGCAGATTTGTAGTTGCAGTAATAAGATGTCCTTATTGCAGTCCACGAAATTGCCGTCTCCAGACGCTGTGCTGTAAGAGATGACTTCCCTGTCCGAGGCGGGCTGCCTCACAGACGGGGACACTTTGGTTTCCTGCAGTGCTGCACATGGGGGTCCGATAACCAAATGCAGAGCCCGTAAAACACCTTGATAATCATGGATTTGTTCCTGTTATTTTTTTCTGATTCAGGCAGTTGCTAAGATGGTGCAGAAATGTTGTGAGTACGTGGAGGAGATCACAGACCTTGCTATTAAACTGCGCTTAATCGACACCCTCCGATCTGTCACTGAGGGAAAGGTGAGCGCTCTCTCCAGCCGGATACGATCCTACTTGCTGCAGATGTGAGACACCTGCTTGTTTTACTGCTGCTCTCGATGCATTTGTGCTATATAAAGGCCGTAGATTTAAATGAGCCATACTGTGTAGTAATTTGCTGTGCGGGCGCATAGGCTGCGCTGTACATGCGCATCCCGCCTAGTTTGTTGTAAGCCCCGTGGGTCGGTGTTTTTGTTGGTAAGTGGCGGCTGATGGCGTGATAACGCTCTGCGGTACTGTATGGCCACGTGACTGCTGTAACTGTTGCTTTCTTGCTCACAGATCTACGTAGAGATTGAACGGGCCCGTCTTACAAAAACTCTGTCCGCTATAAAGGAACAGAGCGGAGACGTGGAAGAGGCCGCTTCAATTTTGCAAGAGCTGCAGGTAATCTGTCTGAAGCAGGAGGCAGCTAACGGGGGCTGGATCCTGCGGGAATACAACTCTCAGGACCCTGATATCATTTGGGGAGGGTGGCAGAAAGCATGTGGGAAATGAAACCTCAGCGAGCCCCGTGCACATTATCATCGCCAATAAGCAGTGCGATGAGGCCAACGTCAGGACTAAATATTTCAATCAAATATTTGAATACTTCAATAAATTTGCTTGAAAAAAATAACTTAGAAGGATTAAATGAAACGTAGAAAGACGAGACGGGAGTTGTCACCTCCTGTGTGTTTATTCTGGAACTTTAGGTGGAAACGTACGGCTCCATGGAGAAGAAGGAGAAAGCTGAGTTTATCTTGGAGCAGATGAGACTCTGTATCGCCGTCAAAGATTATGTTCGAACACAAATCATAAGCAAGAAAATCAACACCAAGTTCTTCCAAGAAGAGAACACAGAGGTAAATGTAAATGGTGTGAGTCCAGCGTCAACGCGCTTTCATCTCCTCCGCTGTGCTCTGCGGACAGACCGGTCCGGCCCGTTCTAGACGTCTCATACTAAACAGCACTGTGCGGGAGACTCCTGCGCTGTCTCCTGGGGGGGGGTTGTGGGATGACGTGTGCGAGCCAAGGGTCTGGTGGCAGAAACATGCGGACGGTACACGCACACGCACTCAGGCTCACACCATTTCATTTTTTCTGAAATCTTCTTCCAGAAGCAGAAGCTGAAATATTACAATCTAATGATTCAGTTGGATCAGCACGAGGGCTCCTACGTGTCCATATGTAAGCACTACCGGGCCATTTACGACACCCCCTGTATCCAAGCAGAAAGTGAAAAGTGGCAGCAGGTAAAATGAACATTTAAAGCCTTTCCTTTGATAAATATTGTGCTGCGTATTATGATTGTTAGATGAATCATACGCAGAGCGTGGAAGACATTGATCCGCAGATGCCGTTTACCTGTTTGCTCGTTCTGTCTCGTAACCCTAACAGGCACTAAAGAGCGTCGTCCTGTATGTAATCCTGTCTCCCTACGACAATGAACAGTCCGACCTGGTCCACAGAATAAGTGCAGACAAAAAACTGGAGGACATTCCCAAGTACAAGTAAGCAGAGTATGACTGTTTGCTGGGAGTCACTACCAGTAGGCTAGCGCTTAAGAAACTGGGTGTAGCGGCTGCCGTGGCATCAGGATACTGGTGTTGAAAGTCAGAGATGCGGCTTGGCTTAGCTTTACTGTTTGGCTTCACCTGGTGCTGACGCCTCGTGCATCCCCAGGGATCTCCTGAAGCTTTTCACCACCATGGAGTTGATGCGCTGGAGCACCCTTGTAGAGGATTATGGGAAGGAGCTCAGAGAGGGCTCTCTGGACAGCGCGGCCACCGATGTGTTCAGCTACACTGAGGAGGGAGAAAAACGATGGAAAGACCTAAAAAACAGAGTGGTCGAACACGTGAGTGCTTTAATGAAAGACTTTAACCACAGGACAGTTGGTTCATATGGTCAGATTAGAAAGCATCACGTTCATCTGCAGCCTAATACCCCAAAAATTACGTACAGAAAGTTTGGGGCAAACATCTGGGGAAGGAGAGCAGCCAGTCTTTACTACCTGTCGGTGATCCCGTAACACTCTAAACACTAAACTACGGTTAACCCTGTGAATCCTCGCATAAAAAGCCTGGGAGGAAGGCGGATCACATGATGCTTTGTACAAGAGATGCTGATCTATGTAGAAATCGTCGAGTTCATTCATAACCCCTGCTTTCTGTTACAGAATATTAGAATAATGGCAAAGTACTACACCAGAATCACCCGGAAGAGAATGGCCCAGCTCTTGGATCTGTCTGTCGATGTAAGTGAGACCAAGCCTTCAAGGATGGAGATAGTCCGCAAGTCCCTACTGATACATGCGCCCTCCATGTTTCTCTAGAAAGCACAGAGAAGCCGCTGCCGCGCATGTATTAAATGGATGATTGGTGTGTTAAAGTCTTCCTTTTTCTGGTTCGTTTCAGGAATCCGAAGAGTTCCTCTCCAGTCTCGTGGTGAATAAGACTATTTATGCCAAGGTAGACAGATTGGCTGGGATAATCAACTTCCAGAGGCCAAAGGACCCCAATGACCTCCTAAATGACTGGTCTCAGAAACTAAATTCCTTGATGTCGTTGGTAAACAAGACCACGCATCTCATAGCCAAAGAGGAGATGATCCATAATCTGCAGTGAGCCGTGCCGTAGCGAGGACCGGATGGCGCGTCTGCCCTCGCGGGCCTAAAACCTCCGGTAATCTGCGGTGTTACAGGCCCTCTGGCACCGAATGTGGGCACACATGCGGTGATCAATGCATTATTTTTTTATGTTCCTTTGTAAGTCCCAGAACACGGAATTAAGGAATGCTGATTGTTTTGCTCGGTAATAAAGCATACGTGTACATTGCCCGTGTCGGCACCATGGCGGTTCCTGTAGGTTGAAAGACGTAGAAATCTTGCTTTTTGAATGTTTTTTTTTTTTTTATTTTGATACCAGATGGGTGGAAGGAATGTCTGCTGGTCATTACGGAACATTAAACTATCAGACAGTAGAAAGAGATATGGTGTGTTTATTAAAACCGCTGGGGCTGCACCGAAGTCTTCCAGCCCCCGAGACGAAGCGGACGGTTAGGGGTTCGGCGCAAATCCCCAAAGATGTTCCCGGAATCCATCGCTCGATCCGACGAGGCTGGCCGTTACCCCGCGCGGACGCACCGCATCGGTGTAATATACCGCGTGTGGCAGTAGCTGAACGAGTTATTGGGTATTTGCTATTTAATCAAACTCTAAAGAATAGCACCCTAATATTTAGGGGGTTGGGGGTAGTGATGGGAGTGGTTCCTGTATTCTGAGGACTACCGGCCTGTTTCACACTTTGAGGCAAAAACTGAGATTTGTTTATTACGTGTATCAGGAGCCTCTTCGGCCCCCGCAGAGTCTGTAACGTGTCAGCACAGCGTTCCCTTTCATTATCTGCTGTATAAAAGGTTAAATGTTGATTCCAGGGCCCTGGTTTCAGAATAACGGCTGAGAAGCTGCAGCTTCGGTTTGAAGCAGGTAGCCGGGACTTGCAGCAAAAGCTTTAGTGTTTTGTGAAAGTCCGGCCTGTCTCGTCCTCATGTCATGGCAGACAAGATGGAGACGCTCCGAAGCTCACGTGTTTGGGCTGCTGCTCTAAAGCGTGTGACCCATGTGCTGCTAACTAAACAGGAGAGACAAGCGTGTTCTTCAGAGTGAGGGTTTGCCAGGGCCCGGGGTGCAGGAGCTCTCCTCTTGAGACCCGTAAGACTGGAGGTCACGGTGAGTATGGGGGCGCCCCTTTTGCTTGCTGTGGCTCTGAATTTCCTCATGGGGTGAAAGCTGAGAGGTTCATGGTGGAGGTTCCAGTAAATACGAAAATCTTGTTCCGAAAGGGAAGCTGCAGTCTTGACAAGCCTCATCCGGCCAACGCTCGCAAGCAATGGGCCAGCCGGACCCACGGGGAGCGCTAATCTCTGCATCGGGGCGTGCGCTAATCTCTGCGCCTCCACGCATCTTCTTCCTCTAAATCAGACGAGAGGGGAGAGAAGATGCGCAAAGTCTCGTATGGTTCAAGAAGCTCTTTCCACCATTTCCTGCGTGTCTCCTTCGTTCGCGCTGCGCTCTCGCCCTTCTCGGCAGGGGTGAGCCCTCTCTTCTCTTCTGTGTTCCCGCCATTCTTGGTTTAACGAGGTTTGTGTTCCCCCCTCACTATCAGTGTGTCCTCGCTGCTGTTTATGGTTTCAGGGAGTCTCTGTTCCTGGGGCCATCAAGCCCTTTGGGTTTCTCTCGCTCTACTTCTAATATTTGTGGTTCCATTGAACACCTGGTTTCTCACTGCGTTCCTGCGCTATCCCCTCTCTCCCCTGACCCTAGGCGGTGGGGAGACTCGCCCTCTCTTTTCTGGCCCCAGGCAGTCAGTGGGCTTGCGCTCTCTTCCCTGACCCTAGGCGGTGGGGAGACTCGCCCTCTCTTCTATGGCCCCAGGCAGTTAGTGGGCTCGCGCTCTCTTCCCTGACCATAGGCGGTGGGAAGACTCGCCCTCTCTTCTCTGGCCCCAGGCAGTCAGTGGGCTCGCGCTCTCTTCCCTGACCCTAGGCGGTGGGGAGACTTGCCCTCTCTTCTCTGGCCCAGGCAGTCAGTGGGCTTGCACTCTTTTTCCTGACTCTAGGCAGTCAGCGGGTTTGCCCTCTCTTCCCCAACCGTAGGCGGTCGACGGGATGGCCCTCACATAACTGACCCTAGGAGGCCACCCTGACCCTAGGCAGTGAATGAGCCCTCCCCACGCCCCATCCGTGAGTGGGCTCTCCCGCTCCCTCCCCCGTTCCCGGCAGTGAGTGGGCTCTCCCTCCTCCCCTCACAGGAACTCTCAGCCCTTTCCCGCCGTGCACCGCGGCCCCTGACAAGTCGATCCAAGATGGCGTAGAAAGTAATGACAGGTAAGTCCTGACTCCCCCCTCCCCGGAGCCGCTGGACCTTGAGGTACCACACGGTCCCCCGAAGAGCCCAGGGCCCCCGCACCCCGAGACTGTGCCGGTAGGGAAGGTCCGGGGAGGCCCGGACTGTGCAGCCCGACCGGCTGTTTACATTCCCGGCCTGGAGGTTTACTCCAGCCCCCGGCTGGGCTTTGTGCAGGCCTCGGGCAGGGGAGGCCTGAGAGTCCCGAGGAGCTGGACCTGGGGGCAGCCTGGGCGCTGCCTGTGAGGGGGACTGTGGCAGGGACCTGGCTTTATTAATTGGGGTGCAGAGGGGCTGCAGCTGCTAAATTGCGGGGGGGAGGGGGTATTTATTTTGGTGATATGGGGAGGGGGTTTCAGGGCTCTATGCATTGGGGACGTTGGGAGTGGGGGGGGGTCCTACTAGTCTTTGGGGTTGGGTTAGGGTTTTTCTCCCCTGCTGGCTGAGTGTACTGTGATTTGTAGTCGGAGTGCTGGAAGAACATGTGTAGGTTATTGGCCTGGCTTGTGTTCTGGCACCGAGTGACTGGACCCACTCAGTGCCGGTTCCGGTGTTCTGGTAAACGACCCGTTTCAGCATTATTTCAGTGAGTCGCAGTAAACGGGCCCGTTGGTTCGGCTCACCGATGCCAACCTCTGGCTGCTCCTCGCGCTCGGGCCGGCTCTCTGCTGATCGCGGTTCTGTTACTGGAGTCTGACCGGGGTCTGCGAACGCTTTCTTTTCCTGCGCATTCTGCGCCGTAGTATAATTATTAGGACAGTGACGGTGAGTCTGGGCCCTACGGCCCTGGGGGCGTCACGGAGGATGGGTCTCGCGGGTCTATAGATGCCGCTAACATATCGGTAAAGATGACTCTGTAGCGTGAATATGGCGCGGTTGTCGTTAGGATTATTATTATTCCTAATAGTTCGTGGAATGTTCTCTTTGGTGGCCGTGGGGCTAATGCTTCAGGATGAAGGGAGAAACGTTCACGCTCTGTTCTTGGCCACGCGTTTTCCCTCGCGTTTTCGCCCGCGTTCCTTTGTATTGATTTGCGATTACGGCGTGTTTTGCCTCGTTCTACAGACATACAGCTCGTGCGTAAACCGGTATAACTCTCGTTACTTTCATGCATAGCACCCATCAGGCCTGGTATATGAAAGGATTCTCGCCTGGTCCGACAGCCCTACTGGGGTTTATCACGACTGGCAAAAACACTTGGGGTAAACAGGGAAAATGGGGAACGGGCCGCAGGATAAAAACGATCAAGAAAGACTGAGGGATCTTAATATGTTCTGAGATGCGGGGAGAGGAGAGGAGAGAGAGGAGATGGGGAGAGAAGAGAGACTGGAAAGGGACATTGAAATATATAAAGGGATTTAGCAAAGGACAGGAGGGAAGAAAAGTTACAACAAGAGACCGGACTCTAACACTAGAGGGTCAGAGGCTGAGTTGGAATGGAAGGGAGTTTTACTTTACTGAGAGTGTGGTAAACATATGGAACAGCCTCCCAGCAGAGGTGGTAGAGGGTAATACAGTGAGGGTATTAAACATGCATGGGATAGACATACGGCTTCTGAATCTAAGACGAGACCAACGACTGATTAAGGTTTGAGTCTTTACAGCAGGAGGAACGGGCGACTAGACGGGGGCCGGAATGCCGACGGGTCCCGTGTTTCACACGCTTTGTATCTGCCCCGGTGTATCGTAACATCCCGCGTAATAACACCAGTTCTTTCTCACACGTGTCCTTCTGGCCTTTAGGGACACTTCTAGATGTTTGTGTTTCCATATAATACATTTTGTGTATTTCCTCAATGAAGAAGCAGGAAATTGGTTTCAAGGTGGCAGTTAACGCAAATACTTATTTATGAACCCGGAGCAGTGTTTGTGGCACCCATTGTTTGCCACGTGTCTGTTACCGTTTTGTGCAGATTTGTTTACTTTCACAGTGCATACGAAAGAGCATAATAAAACGGCAAAAATAGGAAAAACGGCGCTTTCATTTTTCACTTACCAGCAGTGAGTTTGTTGGCTGCGTCTACTGAGACGATGCATAGAGAGAGAATCTGTTATACGACCCGGAAGCTCGGTATATTCCATAGAAACCAACAAAATAAACATTTTTTATCCACGCAGCACTGATGGGGCTTCAACCGACTCGCCCTCCCCTAGGAAATTGGGGCTACCAGGCCTGTGTGAGAGCGTGACTGTATCTGTGATCTGCTACCAGGCCTGTCTGAGAGCGTGACTGTATCTGTGATCTGCTACCAGGCCTGTCTGAGAGCGTGACTGTATCGGTGATCTGCTACCAGCCCTGTGTGAGAGCACTACTGTATCTGTGATCTGCTACCAGGCCTGTCTGAGAGCGTGACTGTATCGGTGATCTGCTACCAGGCCTGTGTGAGAGCACTACTGTATCTGTGATCTGCTACCAGGCCTGTCTGAGAGCGTGACTGTATCTGTGATCTGCTACCAGGCCTGTGTGAGAGCGTGACTGTATCTGTGATCTGCTACAAGGCCTGTGTGAGAGCACAACTGAATCTGTGATCTGCTACCAGGCCTGTGTGAGAGCACAACTGTATCTGTGATCTGCTACAAGGCCTGTGTGAGAGCACAACTGAATCTGTGATCTGCTACCAGGCCTGTGTGAGAGCACAACTGTATCTGTGATCTGCTACCAGGCCGGTGTGAGAGCGTGACTGTATCTGTGATCTGCTACCAGGCCTGTCTGAGAGCGTGACTGTATCTGTGATCTGCTACCAGGCCTGTGTGAGAGCGTGACTGTATCTGTGATCTGCTACCAGGCCTGTGTGAGAGCACAACTGTATCTGTGATCTGCTACCAGGCCGGTGTGAGAGCGTGACTGTATCTGTGATCTGCTACCAGGCCTGTCTGAGAGCACGACTGTATCTGTGATCTGCTACCAGGCCTGTCTGAGAGCACGACTGTATCTGTGATCTGCTACCAGGCCTGTCTGAGAGCACTACTGTATCTGTGATCTGCTACCAGGCCTGTCTGAGAGCACGACTGTATCTGTGATCTGCTACCAGGCCGGTGTGAGAGCGCGACTGTATCTGTGATCTGCTACCAGGCCTGTATGAGAGCACAACTGTAGCTGTGATCTGCTACCAGGCCTGTCTGAGAGCGCGACTGTATCTGTGATCTGCTACCAGGCCTGTCTGAGAGCGCGACTGTATCTGTGATCTGCTACCAGGCCTGTCTGAGAGCACGACTGTATCTGTGATCTGCTACCAGGCCTGTCTGAGAGCGTGACTGTATCTGTGATCTGCTACCAGGCCTGTCTGAGAGCGTGACTGTATCTGTGATCTGCTACCAGGCCTGTGTGAGAGCGTGACTGTATCTGTGATCTGCTACCAGGCCTGTGTGAGAGCGCGACTGTATCTGTGATCTGCTACCAGGCCTGTCTGAGAGCGCGACTGTATCTGTGATCTGCTACCAGGCCTGTCTGAGAGCGTGACTGTATCTGTGATCTGCTACCAGGCCTGTCTGAGAGCACGACTGTATCTGTGATCTGCTACCAGGCCTGTCTGAGAGCGCGACTGTATCTGTGATCTGCTACCAGGCCTGTCTGAGAGCACGACTGTATCTGTGATCTGCTACCAGGCCTGTCTGAGAGCGTGACTGTATCTGTGATCTGCTACCAGGCCTGTCTGAGAGCGTGACTGTATCTGTGATCTGCTACCAGGCCTGTCTGAGAGCACTACTGTATCTCCTTCAGCTAAAAGAAACGCATATTAATGTTTTTAATACTAATATCACATGAAATTTTTTTTTAAAGTACTGCACTGTTTTGCCCATAATATAATATATTTTCAGGCAGCTGCATATTGGCCATTTGTATGAGTTCTCACTCTGTTGCCTGAGCTGGATCTACTAGACAAACAACCCGACTCCTTATCATACTGCCTGTGGGAAACAATAGACTGTCTCGGTCTTAATCACCCGGTCAGACACTGACTAAAGTTTATTGAGGAACTGACAGCATTGCCATAAAGCAAGTGCGGTGTCATAGCAGTGAAAGTCACCCAAAATATCACATGACTGACAACAATGGCGGCTCCAGATCTGCAGATAAAGGGAGATTATTGTGAAAAAAATCAGTTATATTACTGTATACAGCGGTGTGTGTGGGGGTTATATTACTGTATACAGCACTGGGGGTTATTACTGTATACAGCGCTGGGGGTTATATTACTGTATACAGCGGTGTGTGTGGGGGTTATATTACTGTATACAGCACTGGGGGTTATTACTGTATACAGCGCTGGGGCTTATGCTCATGGACAAAATTATGTTTTTTCCATGGGACTTTGCCTTAAATTTGCTTACATGGTACTTTTACATGCATTCTTCATTGGTGGGGCTCCTTTAAAAGCCTATGTACTGTATTGGCTTGAAGTGGAAATAAATGGTGCCCGTGTTACGTGTGTGTGTGCTCGCGTCTGTGTGTGCGTGCGTCTGTGCAGTAGTGTTAGTGTGAATGTACATAACTATAGTGCTAGAGTCCGTGTGTGTATGTATAGTGCCAAAGTCAGTGTATGTTGGATACTATGTTCATGTGGTGTTAGCATGTGGTGTGTGTGTAACAGTGTGGCACTAGTGAGTGTATGTCACCATATAGTGTTAATGTTTGTGTATTAGTGTACCGTGTTAGCGTATTTGACTGTAAGGTGTGAGCATATAAAGTGTGTGTGTAAGCGTATCAGTTACAATAAATGTAGCTATTTAATATTTATCACAAATGTATGAATTCTTTATTAAATTGATTTTCATTAATATTTAATGTATCAATCAATACTTTTTTTAATGACATATATTTTGTGAGATCATGTGATTATCATCGCAAATATTTATTATATATAATATATATATTATGTTAATGGGACTTATCATGGCCAGAGATATGAAAATAAAAACATGATGATGGAAACAAACCTTTTTTACATTTTTGGCTGTATTCTAGATCCCTGCTGAATTTGGGAGGTGGGTGAAGTACGAGATACGGAAGACAGTTACTCCGTCGGCACTCTACGCAGTGCTGTGTTAAATCTCTAAACTCGCCAAACGACTCTTCTGCCTTTGCTTGCGATTCTTGTAGCGTTTGCGGCTCGCGTTCGCATAATGACTTTTCCGTTCGCGTGCAGCTCCCGTGGAACGGAATAAACGCACCTGGCTACCCGGCTTCGCGCTCCTTTCTCCGGTCGGCCGTTTCTCGAGGTGTTATGGCCGGTATGATGTGTATCTGTATTGGGAGGTTTACGTTGAACGGATACCTGCTGTCAGGGCGGCACTTTGTTTCTTACCGACGCATTACATTTACTGCCTTTCGAGAAAATGTCACGTGGTTTTGAAACAAATCCGTATCCAGTCGGTTGCTGTTTATCATGTAACAACGTGTATGTTTGGCTGTGCTCCAGGGCATATCGCGCTCCAGGGGGTCATTAACGACTTGTCTCTTGCTAGGATTTCTGTCCCTAAGTCATGGCAGACAGAAGATTGGAGAATTTCTGTGAACAAGCATGTGAATCCCTCAGAAGACAAGAGTATGAATTGGCCGTGTCCCATTGTACAGAGGCACTCGTGTCCATCAGCCACTACAATGCCACCGCCCCACCGGAGGCCAGCCAAACGCACCTCAACCGCATCAAGATCGAGAGCCTTCTTTATAGAATTGCCTCTTTTCTGCAGCTTGTGAGTTCGTCTGTATTCTGCTGTAACGATGTGCGTCTTACTCTTTATAGAGCGCAAGGTTTTACCCCACGTAGAAAAGTCATTTGGGCTTCAAGCCCCTCCGCTTGATGGAGGAGAGCGTGGTCATCGGCAGAGCCGTATGGGATGTTGTGTTGGTTTAGTAGATGAAATGGTTTGATGGAAATGCTGGGAAGGCCTTGTTTGCCAAACCATGCAGAACCCAAGCAGCTAAATATCGCACCTCAGAACCTGCAAATGTACCATTTTGTATCTTTCTAAATATAATATTTTATTTTTTTGTAGAAGAATTATGACCAAGCGGATGACGATTGTAAGCTGGGTGAGTGAATCCCCCGATATATACCGTGAATATAGTTACTGCCAGACCTTCCCCGGGGGCTTCAGAAGCCTACTGGGAGACTGAAAGAGCATTAGTGTTTGCAGCAGGGGGTGCTTAATGTTCTGCATGCCCTACACATTTCATGGATATGTCCCTATATAACTGCATTTTTGTGTGACATCACAGCTAGGAGATGTTAAGTTGTTGCTGTTACTCCCCAGGTCAGGCTTTAGTAGTGATGACCTTTTGGCTATTTAGATGTTTCTGTGGAATTGAAGCGTCTCAAAGTGCTGCAACTGAGTTCTGACATTCCTTCTTCTTGGCTATTTCAGTTTTAGGGGCGAACCGGACCCGCCTGGATGGGTCAGTACATGCCGTGCTTTGCTGTATGCACCTGGAGGGCAAGTTGCAGACGTTACTGGGTCTCCTCTCCAAGTCCCTTGTCGGGGAACCACTGGTAAGATGTGCCCAAATGGCACGACAACCAGTGATCTTTGTAGATGTGGATTATTCCTACGCGAGAAGATCTCTCCTTTTAGGATATCCTCCCCGCTCCGTCCATCCCTAGAAACTCTAGCGTAACTCCCTAATCTCCCCCGCTGGTGTGAGGTGGATGGTAAGGAAGTACCTGACTTGGTCAGCTGTGTGAGGTCCATGCCATTAGATCCGCACTCTCTGGGCTGACCGAACTCTTGCACGATATTGGGCTTTATTAATCTGTCAGGCCGGTGGGATAGCCTGCCGTTTTCTTTTCTACAGCGTGTTAGTCTGTTTTTTTGTTGTGTCCCAGGCCTGTGCGATGCTCTGCATTCTCATTTTGTCTTTTTCTTTCTCAGAATGGGATGGTTACAAAGGATCTGACCAGATTAAAAACTCTCCTCGCTGAAATTGAGGTGAGTTGTGTCTTAAGTCTGTAAATCAAGGCCTGTGGCTCCTGGACCTGCAGGACCCCAGCCTGTGTCATTTTATTCAGTTGAGTAATCCCTGTATACCCTGTGTGGCGAACTTGTGGCAATGCAATTATTGTTGGCTTCAGGCAAACTTAGTTTGCTGCAATTATTGAATAAATGCTCGGAGTCTGTTTTTCATTGTGTTTTTGAATAATTTGGCGATCTGTGGTATGTAAGCGGAGGGCCAGGGGCTGTAACTGTCTTCCTTTCTGCTTTGTGAGCCGTTTTCTTGTTTGTGGTTGCAGGCAGCTAGTAATACTGTAAGGTCCGGTTACCACGCCGAGGATCTGGACGATGGTATGCTTTTGTTCCTACATCAATAATTCTTTACTTTAGTGGCTTTGCCAGAGAACGTGACTTGGATAGCCGTCCGGTCTGAGTCTTGGTCAGTAATGTAAGGTGCAAGTCTTGGCCTGTTTGGCATCTGATGGAGTCTTCTGCCGGGGTCCAGGCTTCACATGCAGGTGTTTGGGAGATCCGGAGAGTTCCCAGGGAATATGCGGAGTGGCTTAGAAGGCCGTGCAGAGAATGACTAGGAGCACGAGGGAATGGAGGGTGGCAGCTTGAGGGACATTTTAGAGAGGACGTTGAATAGTGGTAGAAAGTGGACCAACGGGGTTCTTGGAGAGAAATTGGAGGTTCAAATTAGACTTGTTGCTGGTTGTTAAAAAAAGACAAAATCTAGCTAGAAGGACTCCTCCTCCCCAAGAAAGATTGCAATTATATAACATTTCTGGCAAGTATACCGCAGTAAAGCAGTTGATGCGGTGTCGGGGGACGAGGTGGAAGTGTACATTGTGGAATACTGAACAGTTCCTGTTCACATGCAGGGTCCCATGACAGGTGGTGTTTTCGCCCCCCGCCTCGAGGAGTTACAAGCAGTGAGGAATACACTCTATGTAAAAGGTAATCGGCGGGTGGCCTGGGGTGTACGGGGTGTAGTTTTTCTTTTTTATATCTTTAGCTTATCACTATGCAACCTCAACCAGCAGATGGTCTGCGAATGTACATTTTACACATATAGTCATTTGGTGGTCGTGGGTGCCTGGGATGTCTGTTTGCTCCAGTAGAGTTTTCCAGCTTGAGATACGACTGGTCCTGTGTTTCTTCCTTCAGGTTCCTGGAGCAGGGGATCTGCCGGTATGGAGCCCAGTGCACATCTGCTCATTCCCAAGAAGAACTGGAAGAATGGCAGAAGAGATACGCATCCCGGCTGATCCGACTGAAGCAGCAGAAAGAGAGCACGCAGTTTTCAGGCAGCTACATGGAAACGCTGATCGAAAAATGGATGAATTCCTTGTCCCCAGAGAAAGTGGTAAAGATATTTGAGAAAGTGGCAGGTCATGCATTTCATGGGTTAAGTGGAAATAGAGCAGGGGTTGGAGTGATTCGGATGAATGGACCCCACTGGTTTTTGCGTTTGCCAGTAAAACAGAATTAGTCTTTCCGCCTGTGTGTTAAAGAAATGGACATTATGGTTGTGAGGATTGTGTCAGTACTGCAGTCTAGAGTGTCCGTGTTGCCCTCTGGCAGCAGGCACTTACTGTTTGGGTTTCTTTTGCAGCTCAGCGAATGTGTAGAAGGAGTGCGAGTGGAGTACAGTCCCGAGCTGTCGGTCACGGTTACCACCAAAAAATCCCATCAGATGTGGGCCTTCCTTCTCACCTGTAAGGTACGTACTGTCTGCTTCTGGGGAGCGACATATTTAATCTCAGTGTCCTCCTCTTCTAGCCCATCTTTATATTTATAGCCTTTTGGAGTCGCTTCCATGTTCACTTTCCACGACGCATCTCTGTTCAGATGGCTAGCACTTCCCACAGCTATTTACCGGTTGAGTCTGTGCTCGTTGTCCATGGACTGGGAATTTTTTAACGTTAAATGACAGAAGTGAAATAAAAGTAATTGTAACGTGTGCTGACTTGCCATATTTTACTTGTCCCCCAGCCTGCAAAGATCCTGCACCGCGTGGCGTTGCTGTACGACGCACACAGACCTCATTTCAGTATAGTTGCTATATCGGCTGGAGATGGAGCCACGCAAGTGTCGCTGGAAGTATCGGAAAGTTGTCAGGAATGGGTGGGAGAGAAGACGGTGCAGAACGGAATCGACCTTTGTGTGTACAAGGTGCTGATCGCATTTAACACAGAGATATTCGGAACCTTCCGACAAACTGTGGTGTTCGACTTTGGCGTGGAGCCGGTGTTGATGCAGAGAATAATGGTGGATGCTGCTTCAACTGAAGGTATGTGGAGATGCCCGGCGTGGTAAAACACATCCAACACCTCCCTGGGATACAGATCTTTGTAACCAACCATCTGCACCACCACCTTGACCGAACACCCACAACAGGCTTCTGTTATTTACAAGAGTTTCTCTCGCCTTTTGTGATTTTAATCTTTCAAAGTCACTTCGATTTTGTTCTCACTGTCTGCACCCGTGTGGGCACAGAGCTGCACCCGTGTGGGCACAGAGCTGCACCCGTGTGGTTTTGCCCTCTCTCCGATTTGGGAATTTTAAATGATTTTTTTTGCTGGTGGATAATTCCTTCACAAACCACGTGTTTGCAGTCATTTTCTTTGCCAAGTCTCGGGTTGTTTAGATGAAGTTCTGCTGTTCGGTCTCCCTCGGGGAATCAGGCCTTCTAGCCCGTGGTAGTAACTGATATAACTGCATAATTATATTTCATTGATGACAACTCACCTCTTTGATTTTACTGTTGGGCAGCGTATTGTATGAAGGAGGGTGTCTGTAGATTATTCTGGTGTGCTCTATTGGGCTGTATTGTCTGTCGCCATCAGGATTCTGGGTAATAACCGGCCTTGCATTAAGGGTAACAGTATAGATAGCTCCTGCCGGGGCAAATTTTCTTGTGTAGTGTTCCTAATTGATCTTTTTTTCAATATAGTGATTTGTGATTCTCTTGTGTTTTTGTCCCATTGCTGCACAGACCTTGAATACTTGATGCACGCTCGACAGCAGCTGCTAACGACTGCCAAGCGCTGGGACTCCATGTCTAAAACCATTGTAGAATTCGAACCTAATGAAACTACTGAATTGGAGAGGAGCCTTCTAAGCCGATACCAGATTCCCCTGTCTGCCGATCAGCTGTTTACGCAGTCTGTCCTGGATAAGTCTCTCACCAAGGGCAACTATCAATCCCGCTTACATGACCTGCTGTACATTGAGGAGATCGCACAGTATAAGGAAGTGAGCAAGTAAGTGTCCAGTGTGAATAGGATGTAATACGGTATATGGTGGAGTAATAGTCTGGCGTAGGGTATAATACGGTGACAGTCCTGTGTGTGTGTATATGTGAGTGTGTGTATATATATATATATATATATATATATATATATATATATATAATCTCCCACCTCACCCCACCCCACCTCACCTCCTGGGTATTTTGTTAAGGCCCTGGCACTTAATGCTGTGGTTATAACGCTCTTGCTCCCATTACCCTGATGTCTTGTAGTATTAATGGTGCTTTATGGAAAGTCAGCAAAAGTTGTCTGTCTGATTTCAGACTTGGCCACTGGAGGGCGCAATTGCAGCTTGTTTTAGAATTGTTTGGGAATTAGACTCTCGTGGGAGCCGGCAAGCTCTGCCTAACACAAAAATGCACTTTATCCTAAAAGATGCAAAACGCCCCCGTGATAAACAGCCATATTTCAGACTTTAACTCAACGGTTTGATTTTCAGAAAATCGTTTTTCTAATTAAAATACATTGGCTGATGTATGTTTTTTCCCAGAAGTTGTGTTAATTTGTACTGTGTGGGTAACGCACACAATGTAAACGTTTCCTATGTACTGTGTTTTAGATTCAACATCAAAGTACAGCTTCAGCTGGTGGCCAGCTTCATGCTGACCGGAGTATCTGCGGGAGCAAAGTATGCCCAGAACGGGCAACTCTTTGGGCGCTTTAAACTCACAGAGACGCTCTCTGAAGACACTTTGGCCGGGAGGCTGGTGATGACCAAAGTTAACGCTGTTTATTTATTGCCCGTCGCAAAAGAGAAATCAGCCCAGAGTCAGGGCACCAAAGAGAAGGTATACGAAGCGCTTATAGAAGAGAAAACAAAGGACTACATCTTCCTGAGAATATGTCGTGATTGCTGCGAGGAACTTCGGCTGCGTGCTGACCGTGAAATGCAGGTGTGTCGCAGGAGGGGGGGCCGAGCGGACACATACATCATACAGGACAATTTGGGAAAGGAGTGCATGGAGGCTGCGGGAGAATTCTCCTCCTCTCCCTGCGTTGTACCGGCTGCTGAGCATCTTGTGGCGGGGAATGGCCTGGGGGGAGACATTGTCGTAGGGGGTGCGATCCCAGTAAAACGGATGCGTCTATAATGATTTCCTCTGACTGCCTTATGGGATTCGCTTCTTACTTCTGCTAATCCCCACTAACCCTTCAGGAACTTTTTTGAGCATCTCTGACAACCGTAATCTGTACCCTTTATTAAAGGATCGGTCTGCTGTCTGATTAATAGTTACCATAACCAGTGAAAATGATTAAGCGCGATACGCTTCCCGGTGTGTTTACCGTGCGGTCCTTTGACCTCCTCATTTATGTCATTTTACAGGTGGAGCTTCAGTTCCAGCTGAACCGGCAGCCTTTGTGTGAAATGCACTACGCGCTGGACAGAATCAAAGACAACAATATCTTATTCCCAGACCTGAGCACGACGCCCCCCATCCCATGGAGCCCTAACAGGTACTGCGTCTGCCGCTTGCCCTGTGAGCTGGCACTCGAGGCTTTCAGCTGTTCCGAGCAGCTGGACGCTTGAATCAGTCGCCTCCATGCAGGGCAGTGTATAATCCATTCATTTCTTTAGGAAAAAGTTTGATTTGAATACAAAGTATCTCTCTGTTCACGTGTGGTAAGTTGCTGTATTTTATCCTGTAAGTCACATTTTATTTCAAATGATTCACTTTTTGAAGCATGGCACTTCGTTTTCTCTTAGAGTAAAATACATGAAATTCTACTCATACCCACCCAAAGTGCTTCTCTACTTTATTACACCACAGGGGCTTTTGTGTCCCAATACTTTTGGCCACATAGTGTATCCCGGTCTCCAAACGACTGTCAGGGAAGCGATCTGTTTCTGGCAGCGGCAGAAGATTTTTGGATGGAAGATCCGTCAGAGCAGCGCTTTGTTTGCAGAACCTTGATTGACTTTTCTCTCTTGTTAAACATCTTTGGCAAGATAACGCTGCTATCTCCACAATGGCCTGTGATAACATTAATGGCTTCAGCTCTTTTGATTGAGTCGTGTTTCAAACAGAACAAAGAGGACGGCGCTCCTGCCATCCTCCATTAAGATTGAGAAACATTGATATCGGCAAACAGTGTTTTCACATCAGTTCTGCAGCTTGTCAGGCGAATAAAGAGAAAAGGGGGTTGTTTTGTACAATGGAGCTAAAAATGTTTCACTTAAATGTTTCTTGAAATAGCAATTTATCTTGGACAGTAAAATCTTTGATTCACAGCTCCTCAAGTTACTGTGAGGATTGGGTGTTGCGTTTTATCATTTGGATGTCGTTGGAATAAATACGTCGCTGAACCTTATCAGTTAATTATTTTTATTAATATGGCCCTTTTTTATCTTTGAATCGCAGGCAATGGGATGAGCTTTTGGACCCACGGTTAAACGCAAAGCAGAAGGAAGCCATCCTGGCCATCACCACACCTCTCTCCATACAGCTGCCTCCTGTCCTCATCATTGGCCCTTATGGGACCGGGAAGACGTTCACTTTAGCTCAGGCCGTGAAGCACATCCTTAAACAACAAGACACCCGGTAAACCTTAACGGAAAGTAGAGCCTCCTCAGTTCACTAGACTCCGGGGAATTTGCGGGTCGGATTGTGTTGTTGTTGTCCATCCAGATTGTGATGCTCCCAGCAGCCTCCCGTCTGTTGCCTCTGGGTTTATGTCCTATCTGTGTATAAGAGTTCGCTTTGCTGACCTGTATTTTTCGCCGACAGGGTCCTCATCTGCACCCATTCCAACAGCGCCGCTGACCTCTACATAAAGGACTATTTACACCCCTATGTAGAAACGGGGAACCCCCAGGCCAGACCACTCAGGTACCCAAAGAAATGTCCCGACCGATTGTGTGCTCTGTGTGCGTCTCTGCATCCACGCGTAACAGAAATAAAGTAACCAGGTATCTCATGAAGCCTCTGCACCCCGATACACGGCGTTACTTCTGGACGATCGGGGCAAACCCCCAACATCCAAAATATTCACTTACAACACAATAAAACGGACGGCGAATTTAAACGCGTTTATGAGCTGTAAGAATGCGCGGGGACTTGTGTGCCGGGGGGTGTGGGGACTGCGTGTAACTCTGCTCCCTCGCTGCATGTGTGATTAATTCCCCGCTGGCTGGAAAATCTTGGGACTCTGATTGCAGAGACGCCAACCACGTTCTGTCCTTGTCTTCACCTCTTATTGCTGTATGAATGTCTTGAGTGGGCAGGTGCTTTCCCCCCTTTGATGGAGGTGTGTGTGTGTGTCTGTGTGTGTGTGTGTGTGTGTGTCTGTATGTATGTGTTTCCCATGTTTTCAGGTCTGCATTCCTCCTGTGATTTGGTTTCTGCGTGTGTCCTCAGGGTTTATTTCAGAAATCGCTGGGTGAAGACTGTCCATCCGGTGGTCCATCAGTACTGTCTGATCTCCAGCACACATGCCACCTTCCAGATGCCCCAGAAGGAGGACATATTGCGACATCGTGTTATAGTGGTTACCCTTAGCACTTCTCAGTATCTTTGTCAGCTGGACCTGGAGCCTGGTAAGATGCACCGCTTCGCTCTGTTACGGATCTCTGGCCTGTCCTTACCCTTTAAGCTCTGCATGGCGACGGCGTCTGCTCCCTGAACTCCTTGTGTCCATGCATGCGTTAAATCCACCGGCAGTCCCCAAAATCAGACGCGACGCGGCATCAATGTTCCGGAACCCTCTCTGGATAATTTTCAAAATAAATTGAACATTTTTGTCCATTGAGGGATTGGGTTAAATCAGCCCCGTTCTATACGTTTGTTTGTAACTTGTGATTGAAAAGCCCTGTATGGAAGGAAAAATCATGTTATTGATGTCTGGATCTCCCATCTGCGCTCGGTTTAGACCCCTTTATCGTCTGTCAGTATCGATGGCGTGCAGAATGCTGAATTGGTGTAATCGTGAGTTGCGTGGCCCCCTGGGGCCTGCGTGTAGAAGACGCGCGCTAAAAGCCCCGTGTATTGGTGTGCACAGTGTTTGCCATTGATCGTGCGTGAGTGATGTGCGAGGTTTGTTCATTTAAAGCTCATTATCCGGCCCGAGACGCCTCCTGGCGTTTAATGAAAGACTCAATCACTGTGTCTGTCGTGTTTTTGATCTTAGAGGTCGTGGAGGGGTTTGGACCAGTGCATTGTGGGTACATACGCCTCCTATGGAGGGGATCCGCTTTGTCTGTTTCAGGCCCCCGTGTGTCTTCTTTCCGCAGGTTTTTTTACTCACATCTTGCTGGATGAAGCTGCGCAGGCCATGGAGTGTGAGACCATCATGCCTCTCGCTCTGGCAAACAAGCACACCAGGGTGGTGCTGGCCGGAGACCACATGCAGGTACGGACCGCTTAAAGGGCTGCTGCCATGGGGAAAAACTTCTTCAGCAACTAATGAAATGTTCTGCAGCGTGGAGTAATGCACCCGCATGTCTCTTTTCTTGTCTCTTATCATGGCACAGCCAGCTCTGACCTCACTTTATTGTTTTGCTACCATATTTCCGCATACACAGAATAGCGTGTCCAGGAATATATCAGCGGACCACCTACCGACTGGACCCCAGCCTCCCAGTTAGTCCCTGGGTTAGTAGATAAGGAAACCCCGTGTGTTGCCCTGTTAACAGCAGCCTTTGTGTCTTCCAGCTCAGCCCCTTTGTATACAGTGAGTTTGCCAGAGAGCGAAACCTTCACGTGTCTCTGTTGGACCGGCTGTACGAGCATTACCCGGTGGACTTCCCGTGCCGGATTCTGCTGTGTGAAAACTATCGCTCCCACGAAGCAATCATCAAGTAGGTGTGAGATCGTGCGCCCCGTGTAACGGCTGCCCGCTGTCCTCCGCAGCCTTTTAGAGCCTCTAATGCGAGGTATTCTGCTGGGGCGAGGAGCAGGAAGGTTGGCAGCTTGTCTGGCGTGGAGGTTGGCGCCTGTTGGGGCTGTTGGTTACTCCTTAGATGTAGAACCATCCCTCTGGGGGCATTCACACCCGGTGTCATAAGTGGACGGGACTCGAAAGTGTTCTTTATCATACATCTGTAAACCATAAATCACCGGAGCGTAAAGTGTGTGACAGCTAAAAGTCTGTGAGCTTTAACGCTTGCTGATTGAACTATACATTGTAGGGGGCCGGATCGCTGTTTGAACTATACATTATGTGGAATAATGTTGCATCTTTCTTTTTTGCCCTTAGCTATACTTCTGAGTTGTTTTATGAAGGCAAGCTGATGGCTAGCGGGAAGCAGCCAGCCCACAAGGATTTCTACCCCCTGACATTTTTTACGGCGCGTGGCGAGGACGTTCAAGAGAAGAACAGCACCGCGTTTTACAACAATGCCGAGGTACTGGCTCATCTGTCACTTTACTAAGGGATCTCTGCAGCTGTGACAGTGATGAAGGGCATGTAATTAAATGTATTTGTTTTGCACACACAAACCTTTGTTTTACACCCAAAGGATCATTAATGACAGTGTAATTACTGTCACTCAGATAGCACCCCCCCCCCATGTTATCCTATCTCGTTCATACGGAGCCCGGAGGAGCCCTCCAAGGCTACGGTTATTTAGACTTCCTTTTTAGAGATATAGAGATATAGACCAACGGAGGCCTGACGCTTGACGTCCAAATAATAGTCCGCCATTCCCGCACCTCAGGGCCAGATGTCCTGCCTGCCCTTCATCCATCAGCTCCTTTAGAGGATAAGGCTGCGTCCGCAGAGCCATCTGGCGGGTTATATACGGTGCGTGCGGCTCTGGTTCTGTCTAACCATTCTCTCCATCATAGTGAGAGTTCATTCCGTTCCGTGTAATCGTTCTGAGGGTCTCTCCTGACATTTTCTGCATCATCAAACCAATGAGATTTGCGGTTTTATTGGCCGCAGGTTAAGGTATTGAATGCCGTTTGCAGGAATGACGTGCGGCCGGTGCGTGCCGAGCCCGGGAGAGACTGTATCTAACGCGTTTATTACCTCTGCTGCTGGCTTATAAACACGGGGATTTGGTAATGGAGACAAATTGCTTCCGCGGCACAAAGCTTCCCGATTATCAATGAGACTGCGATCGGGAACCGAGACTCGTCACTTTATAATGATGGAGTTTAACTTAAAGACATGAATCCTTAGACTGTCAAGAATACCTAAATGGGGGTCATCACCGTGAGCAACAGAGACTTATTATTTTCGATTATTTAAAGTGATCCGGTTGGTATTAATGTGGAGCTTTTTTTCCTTCTTAATCCGGAGCTGAATCTAAGAGCTATAAGAACCCGAGACACCCAACACACGCCTTTTATTTGTTAGGTGTTTGAAGTCGTGGAACGCGTGGAGGAGTTGAGGCGGAAGTGGCCCGTGGCGTGGGGCAAGCTGGATGACGGCAGTATCGGGGTGGTTACCCCATATGCTGATCAGGTGTTCAGGATTCGGGCTGAGCTGAGGAAGAAGCGTCTTTCGGAAGTCAGCGTGGAAAGAGTGTTAAATGTTCAGGGTAAGGGCAGCCGGTACCGGCACGGGTTACGGGCAGCCGGCGCTCGCATGCTCGGGACGAACTCTTCATATATGTGGGAAAAGCGGAGCGGGGGAGGGCGCAGGCTTTTCGTATAGAATAGCAGAATTTTCACTTGCGAGGGGCTGTGTTTTTATTGATTTCCCCGCCGCCTTGTCTGCTTGCCTGTTGCTTAGCCCTCTATTCTCTCCTAAGTGTGACCCCCTTTATTCTGCACGCCCCATTAGGTACGGTGCTTCCTTTTGGCGTGGGGTGAACCATGAATTGTTTCTTTGTTATGACAGTTTCTGGAATGTTCTCTCTCTTTCCAGGGAAACAGTTCCGGGTTCTGTTTCTCAGCACGGTGCGAACCCGGCACACATGCAAACATAAGCAAACCCCCATTAAAAGGAAGGAGCAGCTCCTGGAGGACTCGACGGAAGATCTGGACTACGGCTTCCTCTCCAACTACAAACTCCTTAACACGGCCATCACTCGGGCCCAGTCCCTGGTAGCCGTGGTTGGTGATCCAATCGCTCTGTGCTCTATTGGAAGATGCAGGTAGGAGATCTTCGCGGAAGTGCGGGGCGAGAGTGGGCTTAGAGAATCCCTGCGATAATAACGTCTCATTATCCTCCCTGTGATGCTGCTAGGGAGCATCAGATCTCTGCCGAATCGCTTCAACTCCGTTGACCTCGGCAATCCCTCCACCAGGCGTTTTATGCGTTTTATTAATTTTGCACGAGCCGCGGCTATCCCTCATTGTTTGGTAATTCGTCAATTGGCTTTAAACCAAACAGAACGGGTAGAGCGAGGGATAAGCGAGGAGCCCGTGCCAGAATATTTAGTTGCTGATATAGCACATTCAGACTTGTGTTTGGGAAGGAGGCCCATGCAACGCCCCTGGGCCACTCGGCCCCCTGCCACCAGGCTACGTGTTTTAGAAGTACTCGGTGAGACCCTCATTAGCCGATATTAAAGAATTAGTCTTTCGCAGATGCTTTTTGTTTATGTTCTTTTAAATAATGCAAATAACACTTAATGCGTAATTACATTGCTGGCGGCTGTAATATGGAATAGAAATAAAATGGATTTTCTTTTTTAATGAACGGGCAAACACGCACGGCCAATTTTAATCATAACGGGGGGCTCGGCAAGCGCGGCCCCCCCAGCCAAGCTGTACCTCCCTCCGGCCAAAACGCAAGGCAACCTTATCTACAAAAGTATAACCCCTAAAATTCGTTGATATTTTGGACTTTTAATTGCAGGAAGTTTTGGGAGCAATTCATCACAATTTGCCATGAGAATAAAAGCCTTCATGGGATCACGTTTGAACAGATCAAATCTCAGCTGGAGGCCTTGGAGTTAAAGAAAACATATGTGCTTAACCCATTAGCTCCCGAGTTTATTCCCCGAGCATTGAGACAGCAGCACTCGGGGAGCGGCTCCAAGCAGCAGCAGTCGTCTCCTCCAAAGGTGAGGCTCCGAATCTGTGGCCCCTGTGCCACAGCAGTATGTGGAGTGCGGTGTGGCCCCTGTGCCAGAGCAGTATGTGGAGTGCGGTGTGGCCCCTGTGCCAGAGCAGTATGTGGAGTGCGGTGTGGCCCCTGTGCCACAGCACTACTCAGAGTGCGGTGTGGCCCCTGTGCCAGAGCAGTATGTGGAGTGCGGTGTGGCCCCTGTGCCAGAGCAGTATGTGGAGTGTGGTGTGGCCCCTGTGCCAATCGGTACCTAGTTTTTATATAGAACAATTCAGCCATTGTAAAATGAAAGAAAATGCATGTTTCTTATTGAAAGGTATTTTTAATGATGTTTCTCTCTAGGGGAAGGGTCATCACAATCAGTCCGACCACTTCCAAGGGGATGGCCTAGGTAAGACACCTGGTCCCATGCCGCACACGCGTGGCTTTGTTAATGCCGGTGATGTCCGTCCTTCTCACGCGTCTGTTTTATTGCTTGCAGTCCAGCCCAACCCGTCTGTTCTCATCGGTAACCCTATCCGGGCTTACACCCCACCCCTGGGGCCACACACCAACCTGGGCAAATCGCCGAGCCCTGTGCAGAGGATAGACCCCCACACCGGCACCAGCATCCTCTACGTACCAGCCGTCTACGGGGGCAACATGGTCATGTCTGTGCCTTTACCTGTGAGTACGCGAATCAGGTCTGCTCTCCCGCTGACTGACGTGGTCGGCTGGTGGCCTTTGTGCACAGCTCTCTGCCAACCAGAATCTGCCGGCAGATCAGACTGCCTTTGTCTTTAGCGTTAATAAGCAGCGGCGCGGTAAATGTGTGCTGCAGGGTGCACCGAGTGTTGGTCCTTTCCGGCCGATTTTCTGCGCTCCCGGTGAGGAGTGGAGACAATACTTGCAGTTTTTAGCACTTTGTGATGTTTCTGGAGCAACATGCGCATCTTTGGGGACCAGAGAAGCGATCGCCTCATAGCCGGCACCGCCGAACGTTGGAAACGACCAAAGCTTTTCGTGCACAACGTTTAAAAAATGATCTCGCTTTTGTTTGAAACGCTTCCTCCCGTCTTGTGATTCTCATTGGCTTGGATTCGCAGCGTTTAGCTGATATTAGCGGCTGTTTGTTCCGTGGCTTAGATGTGATTAATAGAGCAAAAAATGCATAAGAACACAATTGCATTATATACACCTCAGCAGAACGCTGAGCAGGAGATGTCCGAGTCGGCCCCTGTGAGCTGCACAATAACGCTTCCGATTAGAACGGAACTGGCAGAGGTTTTTATCTTCGCAAGTTACCTTTTGTCATGTTCTCCTCCATTCCATATTCCAAAATGCCCCCCATTCCCAACCGGAGCGTCCTCGGTGCTTAGTCTTTAGTCAAAGTTTATACCTTTTATTTGGCCAACGTAGAAAAAGATGAGATAAGCTCTTGGGACCTCAGAGGGCTCTTCTCGGGATGGAATTTCCATTTTCTCTTGGGTTGTGATGTCCATTTCCCAGTAGCCAGCGGGCGCTGACCGGGCAGTCCATGTTTCTCATCCTCGAGGGTCTGTTATAAAGGTTTCGTGACTTATTGATTTTTAGGTGCCGTGGCCAGGCTACCAGAGTAGGTTTTCAGTGGATCCACGTCTCATGACCCACCCGGCTATGGCGTACAACATGAACCTCCTGCAGGCGCATGGCCGCGGATCTCCCATCCCTTTCGGGCTCGGGCATCACTCTCCTGTTAACGTGGGCCAGCAGCAGACCCAGCCACCTACCCCGCTGTCCGACAAGGAGCCGCACGAACAAAGCAGGAACGGTGGGTGTTGGCGCGTTGTCTCTGCTTCCGGGTCTGACCCGGTGCAGGCATGAAATGTGTGGCTGCGGATTGCTAAGCAGCGGGATATCACGCGCGAGTTTGTGCTGCTTTAGAAAGCGAGGGCGTGAAATGCGGTTATTGCCCTCGGGAACCGCTTTCTTCTCACACTCATCTCCTGCTAATGTTTCAGGTAAAAGTGAACACAATCCCGCCGCAGATCTGAATAAGCTTCGGACGCCGGAGAAGAAACCTGCGGAGTGTAAACAGGTGACGGCGCGTTGTTCTCTGCTGGGCTACACCATGCTCTGCTAACCAGAAGCGGCCACCAGCCCTCATTGATGTGAAGTTAGAGCCGTTCAGCGTCGTCGTCCCTGAAGTCCCCAGAGCTGATCTGTCCCTTTCCGTTTAACATCATGTGTCGCTTTACTTTTTCGTAGGTGGATTTGGACCCAAACGCACAGACCAGAAGCCCAGAATCCCGAGCTAATGCTGGTTTTCTCAATCCCAAATTTCACCGGAAAGATAATCCAAACCAGAGACATCTGAACATCCACCTCACTCCTCCGCAACCCCAGTACCCCGTGCCGAACCGTCACTACCAACACCTGTCCCAGTTACAAAGGCCGCCGTATGCTTTGCAGCAGCAGAACCATTTGTCTGAACTGCAAAATCAAATACCTCCTCAGCAAGGGCAGGTGGTCCCGCAGCCGCCCCCAGCCTCCCAGCTCTCCCCAGCCTTCCAGCCCAGTCCAAACCACTCCTTCTTCAACAGCCCCATTCCTCACCGGCCTCATTCCCCCAGCACAGAAGGCATGATTCCCGAGCCCCCACCGCCCCCACCGCCTATGCTTCAAGAGGTTAACAACCCGCTTCGGTCTGTTGCCCAACACAACCCTTTATTGTCCTCGCATATGAACAATTTCATTGAAGACGGCCCTCAAATGATTGGTGCTGGGGAGACGTTGGGTGAGTGCAATGCATGTTCGTACCGCTTTAACTTGTAATCCGTGTCACAGGGCGCGTCACGCCACTCGTGTCACGCCACTCGTGTCATTCTTGGGCCTGTGTTCACCGTTACTTTTGCTGTCCTGTCTGTAATTGAGATGTCGGGTAATGCGTTGCAGCGCGGGTTGCAGGTTATTGTAAGCGCTGAACTCTATGCCAGAGCCGCATGCGCGGGGTGCGATGCAGGGTGGCAGAGGCCGGGTATCAATCGTAATCACAAAGCTTTTTACCAGTAGAATATAGCCTCGAACTTTCCAAAAGGCTAAGACCCTGACAAATCCGTACCGGTTCTTCAGACGAGGCTTACAGCTCGGTGGCACTAAAGCATAAGGGCTAAATGTTACCCCCCCAATCCCCCCGCAGGGATAAAAAGCCTCTGTTTTGGAGCTTTGAAGGGTCTTACATTTCAGCTCCACAAGAAAAGGGGATGCCTGATTAGAGGACATGAGCCGGTCACGCGCATGCCTTATGCTGGCCATTGCGGTGTTAGTATCAGTCTGTGTGTCTGTCCGCACCCGCAGATCGCTTACATGGCAACATAGCCCTGGAAACCTTACGGCAGCAGCAGACGAGGCTACAACAGTGGAACGAACACAACACCTTCCTCAGCCACGGCAACATCCCCTTCCCTCACCATCCTCATCCTCACCTGCAGCATCTCCCCCAACAAGCAATGGGAATCCCCCCGCAGCCGTTACTCCGGCCCAGCTGGAGGCTCCCCAACAATCCCGAGGAGGAGTCCGAGGCAGCCTATTCCAGGTAGGAAGCTCCTTCTGGTCACGTTGTGTCCGTCAGCAGGAGCTCTTCGGAGCAGCTCTGGCCGGGGATGGCGGTCAGCGCCTTCACCTAGTTAAGGTTGCTGTAGGAGAGATTTACATTTTGTTGGCCAATAGGCCGGTCGCTGAAATATTTCTCTTCGTTAAAATCTCCTCTTGGCGTCCGTTAATGGCTTCTGTCCCTGTGTTCCCAGTACAGAACGAAGTGTTACTGCACTGAGTAATGGTCCAGGTTTTCTTCATACCCCTCTCGCTCCAATCTCAGGTTCCAGGAGTTTTTACGTGAAATTTCCCAGCACGATCACAGTGAGAACAGGGAGCTCTCGGAAATGCCTCCTCCGCAGTCAAGACTGTTACAGTATCGGCAGGTCCAAAACAGAAGCCCACCAGCACTGGCGTCTCCTTCCTCCAACCACAGCGCTCACTTCCCAAACTTCAGCGAGAACAGCCGAGACATGGAGATGAGCGGCAACCCAGCGTTTCCCCAGCATGTAGCCCAAATGTACAATGCCCCTTACCCTATGCCCTCCGGACACCTGACTCCACCACCCCTCAAATACCTGCAGCACGACGGATCATGGACATACGCTAACTTACAGCAAAATCCCATAATGGGCCAAGGTTTTCACTACGGGATGACCCCTCTTCAGCACAGACCGCCACCGAACGCCGCGTTCATACACCAACTGCAAAACCATCAGCAGGTCGCCGGTCAGGAAGCATTTCAACCTCCCTCATCGAGAGCAGTGTCCACCTCTTCACTCCACGGCTTAGAAGAGGTAAAGGGCCGCAGGTCTGGGGGGCTGGGGACAGCCTGTTCTGGAGCTTCAGAAGGGCTTTCTGTGTCATTTTGTCTGATCCAGCATTTCTGTGTCTTATGCGATAAAAGGGGTGCTCTGAATACGGGGTCCACTGTGACGGGGGCTCTGTTTGACTGTACCCCTCTGTGTGTGATAGGGGGGGCTCTGTGTGACTGTACCCCTCTGTGTGTGACAGGGGGGCTCTGTGTGACTGTACCCCTCTGTGTGTGACAGGGGGGCTCTGTGTGTGATAGGGGGGCTCTGTGTGTGACTGTACCCCTCTGTGTGTGATAGGGGGGCTCTGTGTGTGACTGTAGCCCTCTGTGTGTGACGGGGGCTCTGTGTGACTGTAGCCCTCTGTGTGTGACGGGGGCTCTGTGTGACTGTACCCCTCTGTGTGTGACAGGGGGGCTCTGTGTGACTGTACCCCTCTGTGTGTGACAGGGGGGCTCTGTGTGACTGTACCCCTCTGTGTGTGACAGGGGGGCTCTGTGTGACTGTACCCCTCTGTGTGTGACAGGGGGGCTCTGTGTGACTGTACCCCTCTGTGTGTGACACGGGGGCTCTGTGTGACTGTACCCCTCTGTGTGTGACGGGGGCTCTGTGTGACTGTAGCCCTCTGTGTGTGACGGGGGCTCTGTGTGACTGTAGCCCTCTGTGTGTGACAGGGGGGCTCTGTGTGACTGTACCCCTCTGGGTGTGACGGGGGCTCTGTGTGACTGTACCCCTCTGTGTGTGACGGGGGCTCTGTGTGACTGTAGCCCTCTGTGTGTGACAGGGGGGCTCTGTGTGACTGTACCCCTCTGTAACGGGCTGTGTGTGACTGTACCCCTCTGTGTGTGTGTGTGTGTGTGACGGGGGCTCTGTGACTGTTGCCCTCTGTGTGTGACAGGGGGGCTCTGTGTGACTGTTGCCCTCTGTGTGTGACAGGGGGGCTCTGTGTGACTGTACCCCTCTGTGTGTGTGTGTGACGGGGGCTCTGTGACTGTACCCCTCTGTGTGTGTGTGACGGGGGGCTCTGTGTGTGGGCTCTGTGTGTGACTGTACCCCTCTGTGTGTGTGTGACGGGGGACTCTGTGTGTGTGTGACGGGGGGCTCTGTGTGTGACTGTAGCCCTCGCCGTGTGCGAGAGCTTCTAATTTCTTGCACTCTGCACGTGTAAAGTGAATAATGTTTCGGGGTGCAGGGTGCCATCCACCTCAAACTGAATTAAAGACGTGATTGAGATCGGTGGAACTTTATCGTAAGGTGTGAATAACACCAAAACTTGCGAAAACCTTCCGTTTGCGAGAAGCGGCCGAGCTCCGCGTGTATAATTTATTGTAATGATTTCATTGTTAAATTAGCAGATTTTAAGCAAATGCAGAATCTGTGAGCCAGCGACAGCCGCCCGCCACATGCGTCTCTGGGTTGTTCCGTGCCCCCGTTTACAGGCCTTCCTGCACCTGCAGGGGGTAGCATGGGGCGATAGGGTACAGTAACGTCCGCAACGAGAAAGCAAGAGGAGACTGCCCAGGATTGGGGAGGAAAAAGGCAGGGGAGGTCATTATGACCGAGTAATTCTAAACATGGATAGTGAAACAGGACGGGCTTTCACACGTGTGCGGATGAGCAGTGTAGGGTCCGGTAGCCTCCTCTGTGTGGCCTGGGGTATGTCTCATGGCCACCAGTCCCTTCTCCTGTCACATGATAAACGTATGGAGTATGTGAGCAGTCACGCTCCTCGCTAATCTCTGGGCGTGGGCTGCGTGTCTTCATCGGTCGGCGTTATTAAGTATAGATATGAACGAGCAGATCTCCGTTCTGAGGATTTTTTTCAGACGGGACAGTAACTGCTAACAGTAGTAACAGTCCTTCGTCGTGTCACCCCATGTAGAAATGTTTCTTTTCCGGTTAGAAAGGCAAATTGCTGGTATTGGCTATTTTTGGTTGGGTGTGGGACACGCATGAGCCACGTCTTCATACACATGCGATTACAATCGTTAAACTGATTCTTTTTCCCCAGTATGAACCTCGAGGGCCCGGCAGGCCGCTGTACCAAAGAAGAATCTCTGCTAGTTCTGCACACGTCGGTCCGGAAGCGTTAGCCGCTTGTCAAGAAAACCTCGGTCAATGTAAAGAAGCTCTAGAACACAGTGGCCAGGCCTCGTTCAGCTATCTGTCCCCCGAGTTATGGGTCAACGCGGCATCGTCCGTCTCCTACCAGAACATTCCGTGCAATGGATCCAGCAGACCTCTGCCACCCAGGGACACGTTAGGTGAGACAAAAAGGGACAAGCCCTGGGCTAGGGTAAGAGGAGACGGGTC
Source organism: Spea bombifrons (assembly GCF_027358695.1). NCBI lineage: Eukaryota > Metazoa > Chordata > Amphibia > Anura > Pelobatidae > Spea > Spea bombifrons. Next base: position 20,619,620 of record NC_071099.1, read on the forward strand.
AGAGTTTGTCAGGGACCCCCAGCAGCGCATGGTTTCTCTTCAGAGAATGTCTCTTCAGGTTGGCCCCTGAAGACCGTAGGTTGAGTCCATTGTGCTCATATCCGGACACTGAAAAGTTATCTTAACCCAAGTGCGCATGAAACCGCTTGCTCTCCACGCTGCCTCGCTTAATATTGCTCTTTTCTCTTTCTGTGTTTGTTTGTTTTTTGTGCAGTCGCTCCACCAAAAATGGCAAAACCTCCCGACGATCTTTTGAAGGCAGAAAACCTGCAGCTGGCGAGTTCCTTCAACTACAACGTCCTGCAGCACCTCGGCCAGTTCCCTCCTCTAATGCCCAACAAACAGATTGTAGAGCCCAGCGGGGCGGCCGCTGTGCAGCAGAGCACTGGCGGGAGCAAGCCCACCATGTCTTACGCGAGCGCCCTGCGGGCCCCCCCCAAGCCGAAACCCCCTCCTGAGCAGACAAAGAAGAATAGCGACCCCTTGTCTTTGTTTCAGGAACTTAGCTTAGGCAGTTCGTCAGGTAGCAACGGCTTTTATTCCTATTTTAAATAAATGCTCTCCTTTTTCGGTTTTGTTTTTATAATGCAACTTTTTGGTTTTTGTTTTGTAGAAACGCCCTGTTTTAAGCTTTGGGTAATGAGTAAAATTAGGCTCGTCTGTACTCTTTCAGCTATTTTATTTCTCCCTTTTCCGTGTGTCTGAAAAGGTACGTGCGAATGTATGCATCGTGTGCATTAAAATACATTCACACGTATACGTCTGGATACACATGAAGGCGTTTGTATACAGATAGCACCATAATAAGGGGCGACGACGTGTATTTACGTCGCGTGAATATACTTTCGCACCAACCGTTAAAAGCTTTGCTGCTAAATTTGCAACTAGTTAGAAAAATTCAAAAACAAAAAAATAATTTTGCTAATTTTAATGTGGGTCTGACTTTTGACGGCTTTTATGTAGAACATTTTTTAAAGTGTCATACATGTTGCGTTACAGTTAGCAGCCTCGTTAAAAACTGGGCTATAATATAAAAAAAAAAAAAAAATATATAAACAAACTTTTGTCAAAATTGTATTTAAAAAGGAAAAAAAAAATTGTAATTAGCCTTTAGGTTTATTCAGTTAACTTTGGGATCTCCGCTGGGTTTCTATACCAGAAATAGCCAGGCAATGTAAATTATTTTATTTTTTCTGCTTCCAAAATTTCTTTCCTTTTTTTAATTTTTTTTTTTTTTTTAATAAAGGTGCAGCAACTTCTAAATATTTTTGTTTTATCAGTTTTATTCAGTGGGGGCGAGCTGCCGTTATTTTATGTTTGAAACTATTTAATTTAGCGAACGATCTCTTTCTTGTATAGGATGGGAGGAACCATTTATATCACGGGGGGGGTTCGGGAGGCCTCTATCGGTTTTAACGCCCCTCTGGATTTTACAAATCCACTTGTCGTGAGATTAATCATATTGTCCCCCTCATTAAAAGTTTCTGAACCCTAAATAAGAAAAAGATGAGAAAAAAATCAGAATTGTGTGCTTTGTATGAAATATGTAATTTTTTTTTTTTTTTTTTCATTTTGCTATATTTCTTTCTTTCCTTTGATGCATGTGATGGGAATCTTGGTAACTTTGTAACAAAGAACAAGAAATAGAATTATGTGGAATTACGTTTTGGGGTCAGGCTATTTTTGTCTTTTTTTTTATTTTTAATTATTTTTTTCATAGAATAATAATCATTATCCCTGAAAAAAAATGTAATGTGCAAAGCTGATCAGAAAGCGATACATTTCAGAAGGTAAAGAGTTAAAGCTGGGTATGTTACCCTCCCTGTGGCAATATATAAGCTTACAATACTGCTTTATATACAGAATCATGTGTCCTCCTTTTAAATGTGCAAAAACAAAGCAAAATTAACAAAAAAAATATATAAATATATTTAAATATATATAAAAAAAAATAAAACAATATACTTTAAAATAAAATTAAAAAAAGTTCTGCATTTTCTTTCTGCGCAAGCATTTAAACTGCTTGTTTTAAATGTTAATTTAGTCTTTTTTTTTTTTTTCTTTTTCTGAATCATGAAAAATCCATTTTTTAGGGTACGTTGGTGCTGAGTAGATTTAATACCTATTTTAAAAAGAAAGAAGTGTGTGAATTTGGTGAAGATTCTGTTTCTTTTCACTATATGCATGTGTAAATGTTTGTAATCTGGCTTTAAATTCTCCCCTTCGGTGGTATCGAGAAATCCATTTGTGCCGCTAACTTTTTTTTCTTTTTTCCCTGGTAAATTTTTTGGTACATTTTATTTGATGTTTACATTAAAATGTGACATTATTGAAGACAAACAACCATCACTTTGCTGTTTTATTTGAACAGCGATAGAGCGAGAGTCGAGGGGGGGGGGCAGTCGCAGCAGGGAATATGAATTCTGCCGCAGCGCCGCTTTTCTGGCCGGCAGCCGCGTCAGGCGACGGTGTGGAGGAAGATGCTTCTCGAGTGCCCCTCCAGCCCACGTTTTCAGTATGTCTTGCAGTCTGTGGGTTATGTTTATGGGCTGGGGTGCGCTTTACGGCCACCCCCGTTATAAGAGATAAAGGGGCTGTGTAATGGGGTCAGGGACACATAAGGTAACGGGAAGGGGGGGGTGCTATGTATAGGTTAGACATGCTTCCCCTCCTATATATTTACTGAATACACACATCCCGCAAGCCCCCCCCCCCCCCCGGGTATCTCCAGTAACCCATGCTGAAGAGCAGGACACGCTTCACACGCTCACCTGTGCTCAGGCAGGCTTTTTACTGAGCGCTGGTCTAGCCACGGTGCTCAGCCGGTTACCGGGTACCGCCGCCAGCTCATCCCGAGCTGATAACCGTACGCCATGGGCTCACCGGTGCAAATGCTTACAGATAGAGGTCTCTGCAGGTCATTACAGAAGAAAGGGGGTCTGCAGTGCGAAATATATGAGGAGGAAGAGCTGGGTAAAACCCCTGGCACCTGGACCCAAACACTGGCACGAGAGCTACCACGGCCAACAAAACGGAGGCCAAAGAGGACACGGGCTGATTCTACCCCAAAGAAAGCAAATTTACTTCAAAGAAATGCAGAAGACGAGCGCTTCCACTGTACAGTAACAGGAGTGAGACGCAGAGCTTGCAATCCATCCTAGCGTTACATGTGCTCCAGCGAAGGCTTACACGCAGATTAAGAAAAGCTGTTTCTATACACATTATCGGGGCTTTCAGGGCTGTCGGACCCCTGTGATACCCTCATACCCTGGAAGCATTCTGACCTCCTAGAAACGTGGGGCATCGAGATTGGGACTGGCCAAACTAAACAGTGACACTTGGGAGGTGTGGGGCAGATTGTACCCTGAAACATGGGTGAGGGGGTAAAATACTGGCTGGAACCCCCTTTGTTTAGTGTAAAGCCAGGGCAACAGGGGCAGATGCTGCAGGGCCCCACACGGGTGGGGCAGCAAGGAGGGCGGGGCTAGTAAGTTGAATTTAAATCTGGTTAACATGAAGCGCTTTTCAGTGTAAATATGCATTCACACACCAGCATACACAGGGTTAATTGTGAGACGCACGGGGTTAATTGTGAGACGCACGGGGTTAATTGCCGGCTGCACCAGCTACTGCCCCTCAGTGTGATTAGGACTGAGAGAGAGTCACCGACCGGAGAGCCCTGCTAAGAGATTGCCCGGGGCAAAAACAGCCTGGGGGCAATGGACTGCTACACGAGTACAACCTGGAAGCAAAGAGAGACTGCTTTTCCTTATACAGCTTGGAGGCTGAGGAGACTGCTCCCCTCAACACAGTCTGAGGAGGCCAAAGAGACTGCTCCCCTCAGTACGGTCTGAGGAGGCCGAAGAGACTGCTCCCGCTCAGTACAGTCTGAGGAGGCCGAAGAGACTGCTCCCCTCAATACAGTCTGAGTAGGCCAAAAAGAGACTGCTCCCCTCAGTACAGTCTGTGGAGGCCAAAGAGACTGCTCCCCTCAATACAGTCTGAGGAGGCCAAAAAGAGACTGCTCCCCTCAATACAGTCTGAGGAGGCCAAAAAGAGACTGCTCCCCTCAGTACAGTCTGAGGAGGCCAAAAAGAGACTGCTCCCCTCAGTACAGTCTGAGGAGGCCAAAAAGAGACTGCTCCCCTCAGTACAGTCTGAGGAGGCCAAAAAGAGACTGCTCCCCTCAGTACAGTCTGAGGAGGCCAAAAAGAGACTGCTCCCCTCAGTACAGTCTGAGGAGGCCGAAGAGACTGCTCCCCTCAATACAGTCTGAGGAGGCAGAAGAGACTGCTCCCCTCAATACAGTCTGAGGAGGCAGAAGAGACTGCTCCCCTCAATACAGTCTGAGAAGGCTAAAGAGACTGCTGCAGAGGGCGCCAATTTCTTACATATTTGACGTGAGGTATTTTTGGGGCCTTTACATTCACCTGATATTCACCCCACCTGGGGCAGGAGGGAGCCAGGACTGATTCTGAAGCGCACAGGACAGACATTCCCGGCCATCCAGCAGAGCTGCCCCCTGCGAGGTAAGTCCCCTTAATTAACCTGCCCCGATAGGGGGTATTAACCTGTCACACACTCTGTGGTGGGGTATTACCCTGTCACACGCTCTGTGTGTGTGTGTGTGTGTGTGGGGGGGGGGTATTAACCTGTTACACTCACTGTGTGTGTGGGGGGTATTAACCTGTTACACTCACCGTGTGTGTGTGGGGGTATTAACCTGTTACACTCACTGTGTGTGTGGGGGGTGTATTAACCTGTTACACTCACTGTGTATGTGTGTGTGTGTGTGTGGGGGGGTGTATTAACCTGTTACACTCACTGTGTGTGTGGGGGGTGTATTAACCTGTTACACTCACTGTGTGTGTGTGTGTGGGGGGGTGTATTAACCTGTTACACTCACTGTGTGTGTGGGGGGGTGTATTAACCTGTTACACTCACTGTGTGTGTGGGGGGGTGTATTAACCTGTTACACTCACTGTGTGTGTGTGGTGTATTAACCTGTTACACTCTCTGTGTGGGGGGGTGTATTAACCTGTTACTCACTGTGTGTGTGTGGGGTGGGGTGTATTAACCTGTTACACTCACTGTGTGTGTGTGTGTGGGGGGTATTAACCTGTTACACTCATTGTGTGTGTGTGTGGGGGGTGTATTAACTTGTTACACTCACTGTGTGTGTGTGTGTGTGGGTATTAACCTGTTACACTCACTGTGTGAGTGATTGCTGCTTATTCTAGCCAATGTCTGTGTTCCTGTAACAATCCAACACAATCTGTCGCTGTCTGTCACACAAAGGGTTTAATGTCACCTTTTGCCCCGAGGTGCAGTTGTGATGCCTTTTGTAGAAGTACTCGAAGTCTTTATTAACTCTTTGTTTTCCTGAGGGGTGGGTAATGCAACAAAGGGTCAGTCTTGGGAGGTTCTACGGGACAGGGTGGGATCGGTTCACATATCGCAGAAAGGAGTGCGTTTTGTGTATTTCAGGCGTTCAGTTATTATTCTAGATTCACTGCTCTAGATACAAAGCTCTTTATTGTCACAGTTAGCCCTGCGTAGGTAAAAACACGGCGCGTTTAAAGCTTGTCCAGCGCGACACGCGGCCGCGTGTCTGTAAACGGAAAAATATCGATGCTGTGCCTTTTAAGATGCTTCCGCCTCCCGGAGGAGAGGGGCATTGACGGGTACCGGCGCCCTGCGGGTACCACGCTCCTGCCCCAGGGGTAACTTGCTGATATATTGTAATGATGCTCAGATGTACCCTCCTGAGCAGCCGCTACCCGCGGGCGCCTCTCCAATCAGGAGCAGTGGAAATTAAGGGGCAAAAAGCTGAAACGGCTGGAAACGTGGAATTTAATACTTAAGAAGCCGCAGTCCTGGGGATTCGCTGCCGGCACCCGACAAGGTCCCTGTTATTTAACCCCTTGTCTCCCGTCATTATGTCCATGGTATCTGTGGACGGCACGTGTTACATATCGGGCTCGGCATCCATACAGGTTTCCCATGGATTCCGGGGCATCCGGGGCAGAGAGATCAGAACAAGGGCAATTCCGCAGATAAATAGCAGCACGAAGGCGGAACAGGCGCAGGCGAACGACCACGAGTAGTAATACTCAATCCACACCGTGTCCTTGCTGTCGATCATCCGGTGCACAGATTGTCTGATGACCTCTGCGGAGATGATCATGCAGAGACCTGGGGATAAATTAGAGTGTTACCCTGCATGAGCACAGGTGGATCTGCCAGTGGTTTACTTAAATCTCACAAGTGTCCCTGTTCAGTTTCTCAAGTCCCTCTCTGCTCCTCTAACTCCTGATGCCCCCGAAGTTAACGGGCTGCGAGGACTGGCGTGGGAACCATCTTCTGCCGCATTATAAATCTTAGCCAGTAGTTTGCGGGGATACCTTCTGATTAACCTGTCAACCCCAGCGTACCCCCCCCCCCCGGGGTATCGGTATAGTGCTGTCAGGATCTCCCTGCACTGTAAGGGGTCAGACTGTAATGACTTTATCCATAAGGTAAGGAGAGCCTTGCATGGCCTCACCTGCAAACACGTAGAAGAGGCCGGCTGGTTTGAGCAGGTAGTCCAGCTTCTGCTTGAAGGACAGCAGGGTGCACACCGTCCCCATCGTCATGAAGCCAACTCCGATAATGGCAATGGCGGCCGCCGAGATGCTGTATTCTGTGGGACACGAGGCATGAGATGCTTCAGAAGACTTCCTGAAGCTGAGAGAGGATTCCCACCTGCTTGGCCCACCACCACCAGCCAGACAATCGCCGTACAGTGACCTCTACTACTGGATCAGTATCGGCCATAAGAGCCAGGAACCTTATTCCTCCCCAAACCTTCGCAACCAAGAGTGAAACCGGAACCATTCGGGCAGGTCACGGCTGAAGGAATCTGAGGGAGACACGGAGTGTAGGACCAACAGTACCCCATCCGCCGGCCGGCGACCAACGAGCCGATTATCCCCCATCTTTACCCTCACGTTCTTACGTCATCTATAAGATTCGTGGACCGCACCTTTCTGAGTGGTCACCTCGAAGATTTCGGCGTTCTCTCCGGAGGTGAAGTGTTTGAAGTAGGAGCAGCTGACATCTGGGGAGAGAGAGCGGGACAGGATTAGCGCCCGAGCCGCGGAGCCGCTCCTCCCCCTCGTGGTATTTAGAGATTATTTATTGTTATTTTATTATTTTTCCGTTTCCGTGCCGGACGTTTTGCAGCCGCAGCCGGGACCTCAGAGCCAAATCTACAAATATCCTGAAAACGTGAAGAAAACATTCATTTTAACGTTGTCCCTATAGCTACCTCCTTCACTGGTTACCTGTTCCGTGTGTCTACTACGTGATACGTTCTACAACGCGGGAACTATTTGAATTATGTACTTTGAGGACAACGCGGTTTATGGCTCTTGATAGGGAGGAAGGTATTTGTGGCGCACCCAATAAAAGTGTATTTATACCATGGTAGGAGGTGGGGGGGCCCATATCTGACACATCATTGGCTACAGAGATGTGTTTAATGCCTGACGTGGCTTCAGTTACACGTGTGGCTCCCGCTGACATATGAATGTGGGATGAGGGTCTCGTGAACATCACGGAGTGTAATGCTTGTGACACAGGTTCCTGGCGCTGACACACATGTCACTGTCCGTCAATACACGACCTGCGCATGTAAAAACAGGACAGCTGGACTTTACGACTGTCCAAACCCAGACACGCAGCCCATGGAAGGTGTCCGCACCGGACACGTCTGTCTCTTGTGTCCTATTTATTAATATCTGCTGACAACGCCTCTGGTTTGGAGACGAGTAACATCCGCCCCGCAGATCCTCCAGTAATACGGAGCACTTAAGACATTATGTAGAAACCCGCCACGGCGCCCACGTCTGCAACTTCAGCTGCTGGCCGGAGGAGGACAGAGAGGCCACGGAACCGCCAACGTAGTCAATGGTGACTGGATGGTGCCACGGGTGGGAAAACAAGCTGAATATCAGCAAATGCTGATGAATACACGATATGCGGAATCCCAGCCACGTGTGTAAAGCCGGGGTCACCGCAGCTGCTGCGGGGTCAGCAGAAATTGCGACATGAGCCGGCAGGTGCCGTGGGAAGGAGGGTCCTGCGTGGGTTCAGTCACTCCCCACCCAGATTTATTTCAAGGAGTCATTCAGCATCTTCAGGCGGGACGCAGATCGGGTTACACCGAGTGGGCTCAGGGAGCCGGGTTTTGGAGCAAAGAGATGACTCGGACATCAGCATTCAGAATAACGATGAGGTTATGATGTCATAGAATATAACATGAAATATCATGGCTTTTCGTTACCCCACTTGACTCTAAGCTCTTGGGACAGGGCCTCCCATTATACTGGTAGAATGTAAGCTCCAGGGGACAGGGTCACCTATTTTTACTAAAGAAGAAATTCCTCCAATATGCAATAAAACTGGGTGCTGAATGCCATCCTTATAGAGTCTCCATAACATGTCGCGTGGCCGGAGCTCCCCTGCGCAGGCTGTCCCGTGGCGCTGTCAGCCGGTTAATGTGTTTGTTAAGCTCTGACTTTGCCGCGTTCTCACTGAGGCTCAGTGTCTCGAACGATTCCTCGCTCAACACGTTGTGGGAAGCCGAACATTCAGCGCGGTTTAATGCCCCCCCCATTCACTTTCCTTCTGTGGCTAGAACCTTATCTGGAGGAGTTGATTTACTGCAGGATAATGCCCCCCCTGTGACAGGCAGCACCCCCGATATTAACCCCTTTTGACCTGGCTGAGCTGAATAGTTTGCAGATTAAAAAATTCTGCGCCCCCATAATCAAATATGAAGCTAACGGGCAAAAAATCATCGGTGTTTGCATATGTTTTACTAAGCCGGGCAGCGATCGGACGATGGTGGGGAGGAAAACGGGTCGTGCGCAGATATCCCTAAGGAGCTTTTATTACCGTAACACACAGGCCTCCGCGCATGTTCTTGGACCTCAGCGCGTCTCTGAATCATAGATCCCGATACGAAAACCGCTTTCGTTGGTGTCTGGGGATCGGTATTTACCAAAAACATGGAACAAACTGACAGCCCCCCTTCTTTATAAGCTAATTTTCAGGAAAAATAGGCATTTGTCAAATTAAATGTAATCTATTTGAGATATATAGTAAATTATTTGACTGAGGTGGAAAGCGTCACACGACTTCCCGCAACACACCCCGCAAGGAGCTATGCTGGGGATCACTGTAACGCACCTCGACTCTATTTGGGCCCGGGGCATGCGCTGTGCGGTCACCTACCTCCAGGAAGGCTTACAGGTCCGCACCCCTGGGTTTCAGAGTCTGTTTCCTCCATTAATATCTTCTTGGTACACAGCCTCCACAACCCGAAATGTGCCACCTCGCACGGCTGGCTGTAATCGTCCACTTTGGGGTTCAGCACGGCCCAGTGATCGCTCATCACAGCGGCCAGCATCAGTGCCACCCCGACCAGGACGATGCAGGAGGTGACCCTGATCTTAATGGCTTTGACTTCCATCATGGCTGCAGTGGGTCAGTGGCCCAGGACTGCTCGGCTCGCTGTCTGCTGCATGTACGAGGCTCCAGGCTGAGACTGCTGGAGGGGACGGCACAGGAGCAGCTGTCGGGATCAGTCAGCCTTGGGGGATTCTATAAATGCCAGGAATGGCCTGAGTGCCGGCCATGCGCCGCCTTGGATCGCAGCAGCCTGTTTTTTTGTTTTGGGTGGCGAGAGGAATAATTGGATTATAAGCATACGGCCCAATCTGTTTACTTAAGGAACTCTTGAGGTTTTTTGGGGATTTAAAATGTTTTCGTGGACTTGGAAGGGCACAAACTGCAAAAAATAAACAGCAGCTGGAGACCAATCACAAATATATCCGCTTACCCTGTATTACCGCCGCAATAATAACGCGGAGCGGCGTCTAGATGTATTACCGCCTCAATAATAACGTGGATCGCCTTCTGAATATATTCCCGCCGCAATAATAACGCGGAGCGGCGTCTGAATGTATTCCCGCCGTGATAATAACGTGGAGCGGCGTCTAGATGTATTACCGCCGCAATAATAACGTGGAGCGCCTTCTGAATGTATTCCCGCCGCAATAATAACGCAGAGCGGCGTCTGAATGTATTCCCGCCGCAATAATAACGAGGAGCGGCGTCTGGATGTATTACCGCCGCAATAATAACGCGGAGCGGCATCTGGATGTGTTACCGCCGCAATAATAACGCGGAGCGGCGTCTGAATGTATTCCCGCCGTGATAATAACGTGGAGCGGCGTCTGAATGTATTCCCGCCGTGATAATAACGCGGAGCGGCGTCTGGATGTGTTACCGCCGCAATAATAACGCGGAGTGGCGTCTGAATGTATTACCGCCGCAATAATAACGCGGAGCGGCGTCTGAATTTATTACCGCCGCAATAATAATGCGGAGCGGCGTCTGAATGTATTACCGTCGCAATAATAACGCGGAGCGGCGTCTGAATTTATTACCGCCGCAATAATAACGAGGAGCGGCGTCTGAATGTATTACCGTCGCAATAATAACGCAGAGCGCCGTCTGAATGTATTACCGCCGCAATAATAACGCGGAGCGGCGTCTGAATGTATTACCGTCGCAATAATAACGCGGAGCGGCGTCCGAATGTATTACTGTCGCAATAATAATGCGGAGCGGCGTCTGAATGTATTACCGTCGCAATAATAACGCGGAGCGGCGTCCGAATGTATTACTGTCGCAATAATAATGCGGAGCGGCGTCTGAATGTATTCCCGCCGCAATAATAACGCGGAGCGCCTTCTGAATGTATTCCCGCCGCAATAATAACGCGGAGCGCCTTCTGAATGTATTACCGTCGCAGTAATAACGCGGAGCGGCGTCTGAATGTATTACCGCCGCAATAATAACGCGGAGCGGCGTCTGGATGTATTACCGTTGCTATAATAACGCGGAGCGCCGTCTGGATGTATTCCCGCCGTGATAATAATGCAGAGCGGCGTCTGAATGTATTACCGTCGCAATAATAATGCGGAGCGGCGTCTCAATGTATAACCACAGCAGTAACGCAGAGCGCCGTCTGAATGTATTCCCGCCGCAATAATAAAGCGGAGCGCCTTCTGAATGTATTCCCGCCGCAATAACGCGGAGCGGCGTCTCAATGTATTACCGTCGCGATAATAACACTGAGCGCCGTCTGAATGTATTACCGCCACAATAATAACGCGGAGCGGCGTCTGAATGTATTACCGTTGCTATAATAACGCGGAGCGCCGTCTGGATGTATTCCCGCCGTGATAATAATGCAGAGCGGCGTCTGAATGTATTACCGTCGCAATAATAATGCGGAGCGGCGTCTGAATGTATAACCACAGCAGTAACGCAGAGCGCCGTCTGAATGTATTCCCGCCGCAATAATAAAGCGGAGCGCCTTCTGAATGTATTCCCGCCGCAATAACGCGGAGCGGCGTCTGAATGTATTACCGCCACAATAATAACGCGGAGCGGCGTCTGAATGTATTACCGTTGCTATAATAACGCGGAGCGCCGTCTGGATGTATTCCCGCCGTGATGATAATGCAGAGCGCCGTCTGAATGTATTACCGTCGCAATAATAACGCGGAGCAGCGTCTGAATGTATTACCGTCGCAATAATAACGCGGAGCGGCGTCTGAATGTATTACCGTCGCAATAATAACGCGGAGCGGCGTCTGAATGTATTACCGTCGCAATAATAACGCAGAGCGCCGTCTGAATGTATTACCGTCGCAATAATAACGCGGAGCGCCTTCTGAATGTATTCCCGCCGCAATAACGCGGAGCGGCGTCTCAATGTATTACCGTCGCGATAATAACACTGAGCGCCGTCTGAATGTATTACCGCCACAATAATAACGCGGAGCGGCGTCTGGATGTATTACCGTTGCTATAATAACGCGGAGCGCCGTCTGAATGTATTACCGTCGCAATAATAACGCAGAGCGCCGTCTGAATGTATTACCGTCGCAATAATAACGCGGAGCGGCGTCTGAATGTATTACCACAGCAGTAACGCGGAGCGGCGTCTGAATGTATTACCGTTGCAATAATAATGCGGAGCGGCGTCTGAATGTATTACCGTTGCAATAATAACGCAGAGCGGCGTCTGAATGTATTACCGTCGCAATAATAACGCGGAGCGGCGTCTGAATGTATTACCACAGCAATAACGCGGAGCGGCGTCTGAATGTATTACCGCCGCAATAATAATGCGGAGCGGCGTCTGAATGTATTACCACAGCAGTAACGCGGAGCGGCGTCTGAATGTATTACCGTTGCAATAATAGCGCGGAGCGGCGTCTGGATGTATTCCCAACGTGATAATAATGCAGAGCGCCGTCTGAATGTATTACCGTTGCAATAATAACGCGGAGCGGCGTCTGAATGTATTACCGTCGCAATAATAACACGGAGCGCCGTCTGAATGTATTACCACAGCAGTAACGCGGAGCGGCGTCTAAATGTATTACCGTCGCAATAATAATGCGGAGCGGCGTCTGAATGTATTACCGCAGCAGTAACGCGGAGAGCCTTCTGAATGTATTCCCGCCGGACTAATAACGCAGAGCGCCGTCTGAATGTATTACCGTTGCAATAATAATGCGGAGCGGCGTCTGAATGTATTACCACAGCAGTAACGCGGAGCGGCGTCTGAATGTATTACCACAGCAGTAACGCGGAGCGGCGTCTGAATGTATTACCACAGCAGTAACGCGGAGCGGCGTCTGAATGTATTACCGTCGCAATAATAACACAGAGCGGCGTCTGAATGTATTACCGTCGCAATAATAACACAGAGCGGCGTCTGAATGTATTACCACAGCAGTAACGCGGAGCGGCGTCTGAATGTATTACCGTTGCATTAATAATGCGGAGCGGCGTCTGAATGTATTACCACAGCAGTAACGCGGAGCGGCGTCTGAATGTATTACCACAGCAGTAACGCGGAGCGGCGTCTGAATGTATTACCGTCGCAATAATAACACAGAGCGGCGTCTGAATGTATTACCGTCGCAATAATAACACAGAGCGGCGTCTGAATGTATTACCACAGCAGTAACGCGGAGCGGCGTCTGAATGTATTACCACAGCAGTAACGCGGAGCGGCGTCTGAATGCATTACCATTGCAATAATAACGCGGAGCGGCGTCTGAATGTATTACCACAGCAGTAATGCGGAGCGGTGTCTGAATGTATTACCGTTGCAATAATAACGCGGAGCGACGTCTGAATGTATTCCCGCCGCACTAATAACGCGGAGCGGCGTCTGAATGTATTACCGTCGCAATAATAACATGGAGCGCCGTCTGAATGTATTACCGTCGCAATAATAATGCGGAGCGGCGTCTGAATGTATTCCCGCCGCACTAATAACGCGGAGCGGCGTCTGAATGTATTACCGTCGCAATAATAACGCGGAGCGGTGTCTGAATGTATTACCGTCGCAATAATAATGCGGAGCGGCGACTGAATGTATTACCACAGCAGTAATGCGGAGCGGCGTCTGAATGTATTACCGTCGCAATAATAACGCGGAGCAGCGTCTGAATGTATTACCGTCGCAATAATAACGCGGAGCGGCGTCTGAATGTATTCCCGCCGCAATAATAACGTGGAGCGCCTTCTGAATGTATTACCGCTGCAATAATAATGCGGAGCGGCGTCAGAATGTATTACCACAGCAGTAACGCGGAGCGGCGTCTGAATGTATTACCATTGCAATAATAATGCGGAGCGGCGTCTGAATGTATTACCACAGCAGTAACGCGGAGCGGCGTCTGAATATATTACCGTCGCAATAATAACGCGGAGCGGCGTCTGAATGTATTACCACAGCAGTAACGCGGAGCGGCGTCTGAATGTATTACCGTCGCAATAATAACGCGGAGCGGCGTCTGAATATATTACCGTCGCAATAATAACGCGGAGCGGCGTCTGAATGTATTACCGTTGCAATAATAATGCGGAGCGGCGTCTGAATGTATTACCGTCGCAATAATAACGCGGAGCGGCGTCTGAATGTATTACCGTCGCAATAACGCGGAGCACCTTCTGAATGTATTACCACAGCAGTAACGCGGAGCGGCGTCTGAATGTATTACCGCCGCAATAATAATGCGGAGCGGCGTCTGAATGTATTACCGTCGCAATAATAATGCAGAGCGGCGTCTGGATGTATTCCCAACGTGATGATAATGCAGAGCGGCGTCTGAATGTATTACCACAGCAGTAACGCGGAGCGGCGTCTGAATGTATTACCGTCGCAATAATAACGCGGAGCGGCGTCTGAATGTATTACCGTCGCAATAATAATGCGGAGCGGCGACTGAATGTATTACCACAGCAGTAATGCGGAGCGGCGTCTGAATGTATTACCGTCGCAATAATAATGCGGAGCGGCGTCTGAATGTATTACCGTCGCAATAATAACGTGGAGCGCCTTCTGAATGTATTACCGCTGCAATAATAACACGGAGCGGCGTCTGAATGTATTACCGCCGCAATAATAACGCAGAGCGCCGTCTAGATGTATTACCGCCGCAATAATAACGTGGAGCGCCTTCTGAATGTATTCCCGTCGCAATAATAACACGGAGCGGCGTCTGAATGTATTCCCGTCGCAATAATAACACGGAGCGGCGTCTGAATGTATTACCACAGCAGTAACGCGGAGCGGCGTCTGAATGTATTACCGTCGCATTAATAACGCGGAGCGGCGTCTGAATGTATTACCGTTGCAATAATAACGCGGAGCGGCGTCTGAATGTATTACCACAGCGGTAACGCGGAGCGGCGTCTGAATGTATTACCGTCGCATTAATAACGCGGAGCGGCGTCTGAATGTATTACCGTTGCAATAATAATGCGGAGCGGCGTCTGAATGTATTACCGTCGCAATAATAACGCGGAGCGGCGTCTGAATGTATTACCGCCGCAATAATAACATGGAGCGGCGTCTGAATGTATTACCTTGGCAATAATAATGCGGAGTGGCGTCTGAATGTATTACCGCCGCAATAATAACGCGGAACGGCGTCTCAATGTATTACCACAGCAGTAACGCGGAGCGGCGCCTGAATGTATTACCGTTGCAATAATAACGCGGAGCGGCGTCTGGATGTATTCCCAACGTGGTGATAATGCAGAGCGCCGTCTGAATGTATTACCGTTGCAATAATAACGCGGAGCGGCGTCTGAATGTATTACCGTCGCAATAATAACACGGAGCGCCGTCTGAATGTATTACCACAGCAGTAACGCGGAGCGGCGCCTGAATGTATTACCGCAGCAGTAACGCGGAGCGGCGTCTGAATGTATTACCGTCGCAATAATAATGCGGAGCGGCGTCTGAATGTATTACCGTCACAATAATAACGCGGAGCGGCGTCTGAATGTATTACCACAGCAGTAACGCGGAGCGGCGTCTTAATGTATTACCGCCGCAATAATAACGCGGAGCGGCGTCTGAATGTATTACCACAGCAGTAATGCAGAGCGCCGTCTGAATGTATTACCGTTGCAATAATAATGCGGAGCGGCGTCTGAATGTATTACCACAGCAGTAACGCGGAGCGGCGTCAGAATGTATTACCATTGCAATAATAATGCTGAGCGGCGTCTGAATGTATTACCACAGCAGTAACGCGGAGCGGCGTCTGAATGTATTACCGTCGCAATAATAACGCGGAGCGGCGTCTGAATGTATTACCGTTGCAATAATAATGAGGAGCGGCGTCTGAATGTATTACCGTTGCAATAATAATGCGGAGCGGCGTCTGAATGTATTACCGTCGCAATAACGCGGAGCACCTTCTGAATGTATTACCACAGCAGTAACGCGGAGCGGCGTCTGAATGTATTACCGCCGCAATAATAATGCGGAGCGGCGTCTGAATGTATTACCGTCGCAATAATAATGCAGAGCGGCGTCTGGATGTATTCCCAACGTGATGATAATGCAGAGCGCCGTCTGAATGTATTACCACAGCAGTAACGCGGAGCGGCGTCTGAATGTATTACCACAGCAATAACGCGGAGCGCCGTCTGAATGTATTACCACAGCAATAACGCGGAGCGGCGTCTGAATGTATTACCACAGCAGTAACGCGGAGCGGCGTCTGAATGTATTACCACAGCAATAACGCGGAGCGGCGTCTGAATGTATTACCGCCGCAATAATAATGCGGAGCGGCGTCTGAATGTATTACCGCCGCAATAATAACATGGAGCGGCGTCTGAATGTATTACCTTGGCAATAATAATGCGGAGTGGCGTCTGAATGTATTACCGCCGCAATAATAATGCGGAGCACCTTCTGAATGTATTGACGCAGCAGTAACGCGGAGTGGCGTCTGAATGTATTACCGTTGCAATAATAACGCGGAGCGGCGTCTGGATGTATTCCCAACGTGGTGATAATGCAGAGCGCCGTCTGAATGTATTACCGTTGCAATAATAACGCGGAGCGGCGTCTGAATGTATTACCGTCGCAATAATAACACGGAGCGCCGTCTGAATGTATTACCACAGCAGTAACGCGGAGCGGCGCCTGAATGTATTACCGCAGCAGTAACGCGGAGCGGCGTCTGAATGTATTACCGTCGCAATAATAATGCGGAGCGGCGTCTGAATGTATTACCGTCACAATAATAACGCGGAGCGGCGTCTGAATGTATTACCACAGCAGTAACGCGGAGCGGCGTCTTAATGTATTACCGCCGCAATAATAATGCGGAGCACCTTCTGAATGTATTACCGTTGCAATAATAATGCGGAGCACCTACTGAATGTATTATCGTTGCAATAATAATGCGGAGCGGCGTCTGAATGTATTACCACAGCAGTAATGCAGAGCGCCGTCTGAATGTATTACCGTTGCAATAATAATGCGGAGCGGCGTCTGAATGTATTACCGTCGCAATAATAACGCGGAGCGGCGTCTGAATGTATTACCGCCGCAATAATAATGCGGAGCGGCGTCTGAATGTATTACCGTCGCAATAACGCGGAGCACCTTCTGAATGTATTACCACAGCAGTGACGCGGAGCGGCGTCTGAATGTATTACCGCCGCAATAATAATGCGGAGCGGCGTCTGAATGTATTACCGTCGCAATAATAATGCAGAGCGGCGTCTGGATGTATTCCCAACGTGATGATAATGCAGAGCGCCGTCTGAATGTATTACCACAGCAGTAACGCGGAGCGGCGTCTGAATGTATTACCGTCGCAATAATAACGCGGAGCGGTGTCTGAATGTATTACCGTCGCAATAATAATGCGGAGCGGCGACTGAATGTATTACCACAGCAGTAATGCGGAGCGGCGTCTGAATGTATTCCCGCCGCACTAATAACGCGGAGCGGCGTCTGAATGTATTACCGTCGCAATAATAACGTGGAGCGCCTTCTGAATGTATTCCCGCCGCAATAATAACGCAGAGCGCCGTCTAGATGTATTACAGCCGCAATAATAATGCGGAGCGGCGTCTGAATGTATTACCGCAGCAGTAACGCGGAGCGGCGTCTGAATGTATTACCGTTGCAATAATAACGCGGAGCGGCGTCTGAATGTATTACCGTCGCAATAATAATGCAGAGCGGCGTCTGGATGTATTCTCAACGTGATAATGCAGAGCGCCGTCTGAATGTATTACCGTCGCAATAATAACGCGGAGCGGCGTCTGAATGTATTACCGTCGCAATAATAACGCGGAGTGGCGTCTGAATGTATTACCTTGGCAATAATAATGCGGAGCGGCGTCTGAATGTATTACTGCCGCAATAATAATGCGGAGCACCTTCTGAATGTATTACCGCAGCAGTAACGCGGAGCGGCGTCTGAATGCATTACCGTCGCAATAATAACGCGGAGCGGCGTCTGAATGTATTACCACAGCAGTAACTCCGAGCGGCGCCTGAATGTATTACCGTTGCAATAATAATGCGGAACGGCGTCTGAATGTATTACCACAGCAGTAACGCGGAGCGGCGTCTGAATGTATTACCACAGCAGTAACGCGGAGCGGCGTCTGAATGTATTACCGTCGCAATAACGCGGAGCACCTTCTGAATGTATTACCGCCGCAATAATAATGCGGAGCACCTTCTGAATGTATTACCGTCGCGATAATAATGCAGAGCGCCGTCTGAATGTATTACCACAGCAGTAACGCGGAGCGGCGTCTGAATGTATTACCGTCGCAATAATAACGCGGAGCGGTGTCTGAATGTATTACCGTCGCAATAATAATGCGGAGCGGCGACTGAATGTATTACCACAGCAGTAACATGGAGCGGCGTCTGAATGTATTACCGTCGCACTAATAACGCAGAGCGCCGTCTGAATGTATTACCGTCGCAATAATAACACGGAGCGGCGTCTGAATGTATTACCGTCGCAATAACGCGGAGCGCCTTCTGAATGTATTACCACAGCAGTAACGCGGAGCGGCGTCTGAATGTATTACCGCCGCAATAATACTGCGGAGCGCCTTCTGAATGTATTACCACAGCAGTAACGCGGAGCGGCGTCTGAATGTATTACCACAGCAGTAATGCGGAGCGGCGTCTGAATGTATTACCGTCGCAATAATAATGCGGAGCGGCGTCTGAATGTATTACCGTCGCAATAATGCGGAGCGCCTTCTGACTGTATTCCCGTCGCAATAATAATGCGGAGCGGCGTCTGAATGTATTACCGTCGCAATAATAACACGGAGCGGCGTCTGAATGTATTACCGTCGCAATAATAACGCGGAGCAGCGTCTGAATGTATTACCACTGCAGTAACGCGGAGCGGCGTCTGAATGTATTCCCGCTGCAATAATAACGCGGAGCGGCGTCTGAATGTATTCCCGCCGCAATAATAATGTAGAGCGCCTTCTGAATGTATTCCCGCCGCACTAATAACGCGGAGCGGCGTCTGAATGTATTACCGTCGCAATAATAACGCGGAGCGCCGTCTGAATGTATTACCGTCGCAATAATAATGTGGATCGGCGTCTGAATGTATTACCACAGCAGTAACGCGGAGCGGCGTCTGAATGTATTACCGTCGCAATAATAACGCGGAGCGCGGTCTGAATGTATTACCGTCGCAATAATAATGTGGATCGGCGTCTGAATGTATTACCACAGCAGTAACGCGGAGCGGCGTCTGAATGCATTACCGTCGCGATAATAACGCGGAGCGGCGTCTGAATGTAT
Source organism: Spea bombifrons (assembly GCF_027358695.1). NCBI lineage: Eukaryota > Metazoa > Chordata > Amphibia > Anura > Pelobatidae > Spea > Spea bombifrons. The sequence continues at coordinate 20,638,866 of NC_071099.1, forward strand.
TACCGTTGCAATAATAACGCGGAGCGGCGTCTGAATGTATTACCGCCGCAATAATAATGCGGAGCACCTTCTGAATGTATTACCGCAGCAGTAACGCGGAGCGGCGTCTGAATGCATTACCGTCGCAATAATAACATGGAGCGGCGTCTGAATGTATTACCACAGCACTAACACGGAGCGGCGCCTGAATGTATTACCGTTGCATTAATAATGCGGAGCGGCGTCTGAATGTATTACCACAGCAGTAACGCGGAGCGGCGTCTGAATGTATTACCGCCGCAATAATAATGCGGAGCGGCGTCTGAATGTATTACCACAGCAGTAACGCGGAGCGGCGTCTGAATGTATTACCGTCGCAATAATAATGCGGAGCGGCGTCTGAATGTATTACCGTCGCAATAATAATGCGGAGCGGCGTCTGGATGTATTCCCAACGTGATGATAATGCAGAGCGCCGTCTGAATGTATTACCGTCGCAATAATAACACGGAGCGGCGTCTGAATGTATTACCGTCGCAATAATAATGCGGAGCGGTGTCTGAATGTATTACCACAGCAGTAACGCGGAGCGGCGTCTGAATGTATTACCGCCGCAATAATAACACGGACCGGCGTCTGAATGTATTACCACAGCAGTAACGCGGACCGGCGTCTGAATGTATTACCGCCGCAATAATAACACGGAGCGGCGTCTGAATGTATTACCACAGCAGTAACGCGGAGCGGCGTCTGAATGTATTACCGTCGCAATAATAACACGGAGCGGCGTCTGAATGTATTCCCGGCACAATAATAACGCGGAGCGCCTTCTGAATGTATTCCCGCAGCAGTAACGCGGAGCGGCGTCTGAATATATTACCGTCGCAATAATAACGCGGAGCGGCGTCTAGATGTATTACCGCCGCAATAATAACGCGGAGCGCCTTCTGAATGTATTCCCGCCGCAATAATAAGGTAGAGCGTCTTCTGAATGTATTCCCGTCGCAATAATAACACGGAGCGGCGTCTGAATGTATTACCACAGCAGTAACGCGGAGCGGCGGCTAAATGTATTCCCGTCGCAATAATAACGCGGAGCGGCGTCTGAATGTATTCCCGTCGCAATAATAACGCGGAGCGCTGTCTGAATGTATTCCCGCCGCACTAATAACGCGGAGCGGCGTCTGAATGTATTACCGTCACAATAATAATGCGGAGCGGCGTCTGGATGTATTCCCAACGTGATGATAATGCAGAGCGCCGTCTGAATGTATTACCGTCGCAATAATAACACGGAGCGGCGTCTGAATGTATTACCGCCGCAATAACGCGGAGCGCCTTCTGAGTGTATTACCACAGCAGTCACGCGGAGCGGCGTCTGAATGTATTACCGTCGCAATAATAACTCGGAGCGGCGTCTGAATGTATTACCGTCGCAATAATAACGTGGAGCGCCTTCTGAATGTATTACCGCAGCAGTAACGCGGAGCGGTGTCTGAATGTATTACCGTCGCAATAATAACACGGAGCGGCGTCTGAATGTATTACCGCCGCAATAATAACACGGAGCGGCGTCTGAATGTATTACCGCAGCAGTAACGCGGAGCGGCGTCTGAATGTATTACCGCAGCAGTAACGCAGAGCGCCGTCTAGATGTATTACCGCCGCAATAATAACGTGGAGCGCCTTCTGAATGTATTCCCGTCGCAATAATAATGCGGAGCGGCGTCTGAATGTATTCCCGTCGCAATAATAACGCGGAGCGGCGTCTAAATGTATTACCACAGCAGTAACGCGGAGCGGCGTCTGAATGTATTACCACAGCAATAACGCGGAGTGCCTTCTGAATGTATTACCATAGCAGTAACGCGGAGCGGCGTCTGAATGTATTCCCGCCGCGATAATAACGCGGAGCGCCTTCTGAATGTATTCCCGCCGCACTAATAATGCGGAGCGGCGTCTGAATGTATTACCGTCGCAATAATAACGCGGAGCGGCGTCTGAATGTATTACCGCCGCAATAATAATGCGGAGCGGCGTCTGAATGTATTACCACAGCAGTAACGCAGAGCGCCGTCTAGATGTATTACCGCCGCAATAATAACGTGGAGCGCCTTCTGAATGTATTCCCGTCGCAATAATAACGCGGAGCGGCGTCTGAATGTATTACCGCCGCAATAATAACACGGAGCGGCGTCTGAATGTATTACCGCAGCAGTAACGCAGAGCGCCGTCTAGATGTATTACCGCCGCAATAATAACGTGGAGCGCCTTCTGACTGTATTCCCGTCGCAATAATAACGCGGAGCGGCGTCTGAATGTATTACCGTTGCAATAATAATGCGGAGCGGCGTCTGAATGTATTACCGCCGCAATAATAACGTGGAGCGCCTTCTGAATGTATTCCCGTCGCAATAATAATGCGGAGCGGCGTCTGAATGTATTCCCGTCGTAATAATAACGCGGAGCGGTGTCTGAATGTATTACCACAGCAGTAACGCTGAGCGGTGTCTTAATGTATTACCGCCGCAATAATAACACGGAGCGGCGTCTAAATGTATTACCACAGCAGTAACGCGGAGCGGCGTCTGAATGTATTCCCGCCGCACTAATAACGCGGAGCGGCGTCTGAATGTATTACCGTCACAATAATAATGCGGAGCGGCGTCTGGATGTATTCCCAACGTGGTGATAATGCAGAGCGCCGTCTGAATGTATTACCGTCGCAATAATAACACGGAGCGGCGTCTGAATGTATTACCGCCGCAATAACGCGGAGCGCCTTCTGAGTGTATTACCACAGCAGTAACGCGGAGCGGCGTCTGAATGTATTACCACAGCAGTAACGCGGAGCGGCGTCTGAATGTATTCCCGCCGCACTAATAACGCGGAGCGGCGTCTGAATGTATTACCGTCACAATAATAATGCGGAGCGGCGTCTGGATGTATTCCCAACGTGGTGATAATGCAGAGCGCCGTCTGAATGTATTACCGTCGCAATAATAACTCGGAGCGGCGTCTGAATGTATTACCGTCGCAATAATAACGCGGAGCGGCGTCTGAATGTATTATCGTCGCAATAATAACGTGGAGCGCCTTCTGAATGTATTACCGCAGCAGTAACGCGGAGCGGTGTCTGAATGTATTACCGTCGCAATAATAACACGGAGCGGCGTCTGAATGTATTACCGCCGCAATAATAACACGGAGCGGCGTCTGAATGTATTACCACAGCAGTAACGCGGAGCGGCGTCTGAATGTATTACCGCAGCAGTAACGCAGAGCGCCGTCTAGATGTATTACCGCCGCAATAATAACGTGGAGCGCCTTCTGAATGTATTCCCGTCGCAATAATAATGCGGAGCGGCGTCTGAATGTATTCCCGTCGCAATAATAACGCGGAGCGGTGTCTGAATGTATTACCACAGCAGTAACGCTGAGCGGCGTCTTAATGTATTACCGCCGCAATAATAATGCGGAGCGCCTTCTGAATGTATTCCCGTCGCAATAATAACACGGAGCGGCGTCTAAATGTATTACCACAGCAGTAACGCGGAGCGGCGTCTGAATGTATTACTGCCGCAATAATAATGCGGAGCGGCGTCTGAATGTATTACCACAGCAGTAACGCGGAGCGGCGTCTGAATGTATTCCCGCCGCGATAATAACGCGGAGCGCCTTCTGAATGTATTCCCGCCGCACTAATAATGCGGAGCGGCGTCTGAATGTATTACCGTCGCAATAATAATGCGGAGCGGCGTCTGAATGTATTACCAAAGCAGTAACGCGGAGCGGCGTCTGAATGTATTACCACAGCAGTAACGCGGAGCGGTGTCTGAATGTATTAGCGTCGCACTAAAAACGCGGAGCGGCGTCTGAATGTATTACCACAGCAGTAACGCCGCAATAATAACGCAGAGCGGCGTCTGAATGTATTCCCGCCGCACTAATAACGCAGAGCGCTGTCTGAATGTATTACCGTCGCAATAATAACACGGAGCGGCGTCTGAATGTATTACCGTCGCAATAACGCGGAGCGCCTTCTGAATGTATTACCACAGCAGTAACGCGGAGCGGCGTCTGAATGTATTCCCGCCGCAATAATAACGCGGAGCGCCTTCTGAATGTATTCCCGTCGCAATAATAACACGGAGCGGCGTCTGAATGTATTACCACAGCAGTAACGCGGAGCGGCGTCTGAATGTATTACCGTCGCAATAATAATGCGGAGCGGCGTCTGAATGTATTACCGTCGCAATAATGCGGAGCGCCTTCTGAATGTATTACCACTGCAGTAACGCGGAGCGGCGTCTGAATGTATTCCCGCCGCAATAATAATGTAGAGCGCCTTCTGAATGTATTCCCGCCGCACTAATAACGCGGAGCGGCGTCTGAATGTATCACCGTCGCAATAATAACTCGGAGCGGCGTCTGAATGTATTACCACAGCAGTAACGTGGAGCGGCGTCTGAATGTATTACCGTCGCAATAATAATGTGGATCGGCGTCTGAATGTATTACCGCCGCAATAACAACGCGGAACGGCGTCTGAATGTATTACCACAGCAGTAACGCGGAGCGGCGTCTGAATGTATTACCGTTGCAATAATAACGCGGAGCGGCGTCTGGATGTATTCCCAACGTGGTGATAATGCAGAGCGCCGTCTGAATGTATTACCGTTGCAATAATAACGCGGAGCGGCGTCTGAATGTATTACCGTCGCAATAATAACACGGAGCGCCGTCTGAATGTATTACCACAGCAGTAACGCGGAGCGGCGCCTGAATGTATTACCGCAGCAGTAACGCGGAGCGGCGTCTGAATGTATTACCGTCGCAATAATAATGCGGAGCGGCGTCTGAATGTATTACCGTCACAATAATAACGCGGAGCGGCGTCTGAATGTATTACCACAGCAGTAACGCAGAGCGGCGTCTTAATGTATTACCGCCGCAATAATAACGCGGAGCGGCGTCTGAATGTATTACCGTTGCAATAATAATGAGGAGCACCTACTGAATGTATTACCGTTGCAATAATAATGCGGAGCGGCGTCTGAATGTATTACCACAGCAGTAATGCAGAGCGCCGTCTGAATGTATTACCGTTGCAATAATAATGCGGAGCGGCGTCTGAATGTATTACCACAGCAGTAACGCGGAGCGGCGTCTGAATGTATTACCATTGCAATAATAATGCTGAGCGGCGTCTGAATGTATTACCACAGCAGTAATGCAGAGCGCCGTCTGAATGTATTACCGTTGCAATAATAATGCGGAGCGGCGTCTGAATGTATTACCACAGCAGTAACGCGGAGCGGCGTCAGAATGTATTACCACAGCAGTAACGCGGAGCGGCGTCTGAATATATTACCGTCGCAATAATAACGCGGAGCGGCGTCTGAATGTATTACCGTTGCAATAATAATGAGGAGCGGCGTCTGAATGTATTACCGTTGCAATAATAATGCGGAGCGGCGTCTGAATGTATTACCGTCGCAATAACGCGGAGCACCTTCTGAATGTATTACCACAGCAGTAACGCGGAGCGGCGTCTGAATGTATTACCGCCGCAATAATAATGCGGAGCGGCGTCTGAATGTATTACCGTCGCAATAATAATGCAGAGCGGCGTCTGGATGTATTCCCAACGTGATGATAATGCAGAGCGCCGTCTGAATGTATTACCACAGCAGTAACGCGGAGCGGCGTCTGAATGTATTACCACAGCAATAACGCGGAGCGCCGTCTGAATGTATTACCACAGCAATAACGCGGAGCGGCGTCTGAATGTATTACCACAGCAGTAACGCGGAGCGGCGTCTGAATGTATTACCACAGCAATAACGCGGAGCGGCGTCTGAATGTATTACCGCCGCAATAATAACATGGAGCGGCGTCTGAATGTATTACCTTGGCAATAATAATGCGGAGTGGCGTCTGAATGTATTACCGCCGCAATAATAATGCGGAGCACCTTCTGAATGTATTGACGCAGCAGTAACGCGGAGTGGCGTCTGAATGCATTACCGTCGCAATAATAACATGGAGCGGCGTCTGAATGTATTACCGTCGCAATAATAACGCGGAACGGCGTCTCAATGTATTACCACAGCAGTAACGCGGAGCGGCGCCTGAATGTATTACCGTTGCAATAATAACGCGGAGCGGCGTCTGGATGTATTCCCAACGTGGTGATAATGCAGAGCGCCGTCTGAATGTATTACCGTTGCAATAATAATGCGGAGCGGCGTCTGAATGTATTACCACAGCAGTAACGCGGAGCGGCGTCTGAATGTATTACCGTTGCAATAATAACGCGGAGCGGCGTCTGAATGTATTACCGTCGCAATAATAACACGGAGCGCCGTCTGAATGTATTACCACAGCAGTAACGCGGAGCGGCGTCTGAATGTATTACCGTCGCAATAATAATGCGGAGCGGCGTCTGAATGTATTACCGTCACAATAATAACGCGGAGCGGCGTCTGAATGTATTACCACAGCAGTAACGCGGAGCGGCGTCAGAATGTATTACCGCCGCAATAATAATGCGGAGCGGCGTCTGAATGTATTACCGTTGCAATAATAATGCGGAGCGGCGTCTGAATGCATTACCACAGCAGTAACGCGGAGCGGCGTCTGAATATATTACCGTCGCAATAATAACGCGGAGCGGCGTCTGAATGTATTACCGTTGCAATAATAATGAGGAGCGGCGTCTGAATGTATTACCGTTGCAATAATAATGCGGAGCGGCGTCTGAATGTATTACCGTCGCAATAATAACGCGGAGCGGCGTCTGAATGTATTACCGTCGCAATAACGCGGAGCACCTTCTGAATGTATTACCACAGCAGTGACGCGGAGCGGCGTCTGAATGTATTACCGCCGCAATAATAATGCGGAGCGGCGTCTGAATGTATTACCGTCGCAATAATAATGCAGAGCGGCGTCTGGATGTATTCCCAACGTGATGATAATGCAGAGCGCCGTCTGAATGTATTACCACAGCAGTAACGCGGAGCGGCGTCTGAATGTATTACCGTCGCAATAATAACGCGGAGCGGTGTCTGAATGTATTACCGTCGCAATAATAATGCGGAGCGGCGACTGAATGTATTACCACAGCAGTAATGCGGAGCGGCGTCTGAATGTATTCCCGCCGCACTAATAACGCGGAGCGGCGTCTGAATGTATTACCGTCGCAATAATAACGTGGAGCGCCTTCTGAATGTATTCCCGCCGCAATAATAACGCAGAGCGCCGTCTAGATGTATTACAGCCGCAATAATAATGCGGAGCGGCGTCTGAATGTATTACCGCAGCAGTAACGCGGAGCGGCGTCTGAATGTATTACCGTTGCAATAATAACGCGGAGCGGCGTCTGAATGTATTACCGTCGCAATAATAATGCGGAGCGGCGTCTGGATGTATTCTCAACGTGATAATGCAGAGCGCCGTCTGAATGTATTACCGTCGCAATAATAACGCGGAGCGGCGTCTGAATGTATTACCGTCGCAATAATAACGCGGAGTGGCGTCTGAATGTATTACCTTGGCAATAATAATGCGGAGCGGCGTCTGAATGTATTACTGCCGCAATAATAATGCGGAGCACCTTCTGAATGTATTACCGCAGCAGTAACGCGGAGCGGCGTCTGAATGCATTACCGTCGCAATAATAACGCGGAGCGGCGTCTGAATGTATTACCACAGCAGTAACGCCGAGCGGCGCCTGAATGTATTACCGTTGCAATAATAATGCGGAACGGCGTCTGAATGTATTACCACAGCAGTAACGCGGAGCGGCGCCTGAATGTATTACCGTTGCAATAATAATGCGGAGCGGCGTCTGAATGTATTACCACAGCAGTAACGCGGAGCGGCGTCTGAATGTATTACCGTCGCAATAACGCGGAGCACCTTCTGAATGTATTACCGCCGCAATAATAATGCGGAGCACCTTCTGAATGTATTACCGTCGCGATAATAATGCAGAGCGCCGTCTGAATGTATTACCACAGCAGTAACGCGGAGCGGCGTCTGAATGTATTACCGTCGCAATAATAACGCGGAGCGGTGTCTGAATGTATTACCGTCGCAATAATAATGCGGAGCGGCGACTGAATGTATTACCACAGCAGTAACATGGAGCGGCGTCTGAATGTATTACCGTCGCACTAATAACGCAGAGCGCCGTCTGAATGTATTACCGTCGCAATAATAACACGGAGCGGCGTCTGAATGTATTACCGTCGCAATAACGCGGAGCGCCTTCTGAATGTATTACCACAGCAGTAACGCGGAGCGGCGTCTGAATGTATTACCGCCGCAATAATACTGCGGAGCGCCTTCTGAATGTATTACCACAGCAGTAACGCGGAGCGGCGTCTGAATGTATTCCCGCCGCAATAATAACGCGGAGCGGCGTCTGAATGTATTACCGTCGCAATAATAATGCGGAGCGGCGTCTGAATGTATTACCGTCGCAATAATGCGGAGCGCCTTCTGACTGTATTCCCGTCGCAATAATAATGCGGAGCGGCGTCTGAATGTATTCCCGTCGCAATAATAACACGGAGCGGCGTCTGAATGTATTACCGTCGCAATAATAACGCGGAGCAGCGTCTGAATGTATTACCACTGCAGTAACGCGGAGCGGCGTCTGAATGTATTCCCGCTGCAATAATAACGCGGAGCGGCGTCTGAATGTATTCCCGCCGCAATAATAATGTAGAGCGCCTTCTGAATGTATTCCCGCCGCACTAATAACGCGGAGCGGCGTCTGAATGTATTACCGTCGCAATAATAACGCGGAGCGCGGTCTGAATGTATTACCGTCGCAATAATAATGTGGATCGGCGTCTGAATGTATTACCACAGCAGTAACGCGGAGCGGCGTCTGAATGCATTACCGTCGCGATAATAACGCGGAGCGGCGTCTGAATGTATTACCGTTGCAATAATAACGCGGAGCGGCGTCTGAATGTATTACCGCCGCAATAATAATGCGGAGCACCTTCTGAATGTATTACCGCAGCAGTAACGCGGAGCGGCGTCTGAATGCATTACCGTCGCAATAATAACATGGAGCGGCGTCTGAATGTATTACCACAGCACTAACACGGAGCGGCGCCTGAATGTATTACCGTTGCATTAATAATGCGAAGCGGCGTCTGAATGTATTACCACAGCAGTAACGCGGAGCGGCGTCTGAATGTATTACCGCCGCAATAATAATGCGGAGCGGCGTCTGAATGTATTACCACAGCAGTAACGCGGAGCGGCGTCTGAATGTATTACCGTCGCAATAATAATGCGGAGCGGCGTCTGAATGTATTACCGTCGCAATAATAATGCGGAGCGGCGTCTGGATGTATTCCCAACGTGATGATAATGCAGAGCGCCGTCTGAATGTATTACCGTCGCAATAATAACACGGAGCGGCGTCTGAATGTATTACCGTCGCAATAATAATGCGGAGCGGTGTCTGAATGTATTACCACAGCAGTAACGCGGAGCGGCGTCTGAATGTATTACCGCCGCAATAATAACACGGACCGGCGTCTGAATGTATTACCACAGCAGTAACGCGGACCGGCGTCTGAATGTATTACCGCCGCAATAATAACACGGAGCGGCGTCTGAATGTATTACCACAGCAGTAACGCGGAGCGGCGTCTGAATGTATTACCGTCGCAATAATAACACGGAGCGGCGTCTGAATGTATTCCCGGCACAATAATAACGCGGAGCGCCTTCTGAATGTATTCCCGCAGCAGTAACGCGGAGCGGCGTCTGAATATATTACCGTTGCAATAATAACGCGGAGCGGCGTCTAGATGTATTACCGCCGCAATAATAACGCGGAGCGCCTTCTGAATGTATTCCCGCCGCAATAATAAGGTAGAGCGTCTTCTGAATGTATTCCCGTCGCAATAATAACACGGAGCGGCGTCTGAATGTATTACCACAGCAGTAACGCGGAGCGGCGGCTGAATGTATTCCCGTCGCAATAATAACGCGGAGCGGCGTCTGAATGTATTCCCGTCGCAATAATAACGCGGAGCGCTGTCTGAATGTATTCCCGCCGCACTAATAACGCGGAGCGGCGTCTGAATGTATTACCGTCACAATAATAATGCGGAGCGGCGTCTGGATGTATTCCCAACGTGGTGATAATGCAGAGCGCCGTCTGAATGTATTACCGTCGCAATAATAACTCGGAGCGGCGTCTGAATGTATTACCGTCGCAATAATAACGCGGAGCGGCGTCTGAATGTATTATCGTCGCAATAATAACGTGGAGCGCCTTCTGAATGTATTACCGCAGCAGTAACGCGGAGCGGTGTCTGAATGTATTACCGTCGCAATAATAACACGGAGCGGCGTCTGAATGTATTACCGTCACAATAATAACATGGAGCGGCGTCTGAATGTATTACCACTGCACTAACGCGGAGCGGCGCCTGAATGTATTACCGTTGCATTAATAATGCGGAGCGCCTTCTGAATGTATTACCACAGCAGTAACGCGGAGCGGCGTCTGAATGTATTACCACAGCAATAATAACGCGGAGCGGCGTCTGAATGTATTACCGCCGCAATAATAATGCGGAGCGGCGTCTGAATGTATTACCACAGCAGTAACGCGGAGCGGCGTCAGAATGTATTACCACAGCAATAATAACGCGGAGCGGCGTCTGAATGTATTACCGCCGCAATAATAATGCGGAGCGGCGTCTGAATGTATTACCGTCGCAATAATAATGCGGAGCGGCGTCTGAATGTATTACCACAGCAGTAATGCGGAGCGGCGTCTGAATGTATTACCGTCGCAATAATAACGCGGAGCGGCGTCTGAATGTATTACCGTCGCATTAATAACGCGGAGCGGCGTCTGAATGTATTACCGTCGCAATAATAATGCGGAGCGGCGTCTAAATGTATTACCGCAGCAGTAACGCGGAGCGGTGTCTGAATGTATTACCGTCGCAATAATAACGCGGAGCGGCGTCTGAATGTATTACCGCCGCAATAATAATGCGGAGCGCCTTCTGAATGTATTACCGCAGCAGTAACGCGGAGCGGCGTCTGAATGAATTACTGTCGCAATAATAACACGGAGCGGCGTCTGAATGTATTCCCGGCGCAATAATAACGCGGAGCGCCTTCTGAATGTATTACCACAGCAGTAACGCGTTGCGGCGTCTGAATGTATTACCGTCGCAATAATAATGCGTTGCGGCGTCTGAATGTATTACCGTCGCAATAATAACGCGGAGCGGCGTCTGAATGTATTACCGTCGCATTAATAACGCGGAGCGGCGTCTGAATGTATTACCGTCGCAATAATAATGCGGAGCGGCGTCTAAATGTATTACCGCAGCAGTAACGCGGAGCGGTGTCTGAATGTATTACCGTCGCAATAATAACGCGGAGCGGCGTCTGAATGTATTACCGCCGCAATAATAATGCGGAGCGCCTTCTGAATGTATTACCGCAGCAGTAACGCGGAGCGGCGTCTGAATGAATTACTGTCGCAATAATAACACGGAGCGGCGTCTGAATGTATTCCCGGCGCAATAATAATGCGGAGCGCCTTCTGAATGTATTACCGCAGCAGTAACGCGGAGCGGCGTCTGAATGAATTACCACAGCAGTAACGCGGAGCGGCGTCTGAATGTATTACCGTCGCAATAATAATGCGGAGCGGCGTCTAAATGTATTACCGCAGCAGTAACGCGGAGCGGTGTCTGAATGTATTACCGTCGCAATAATAACGCGGAGCGGCGTCTGAATGTATTACCGCCGCAATAATAATGCGGAGCGCCTTCTGAATGTATTACCGCAGCAGTAACGCGGAGCGGCGTCTGAATGAATTACTGTCGCAATAATAACACGGAGCGGCGTCTGAATGTATTCCCGGCGCAATAATAATGCGGAGCGCCTTCTGAATGTATTACCGCAGCAGTAACGCGGAGCGGCGTCTGAATGAATTACTGTCGCAATAATAACGCGGAGCGGCGTCTGAATGTATTACCACAGCAGTAACGCGTTGCGGCGTCTGAATGTATTACCGTCGCAATAATAATGCGGAGCGGCGTCTGAATGTATTACCACAGCAGTAACGCGGAGCGGCGTCTGAATGTATTCCCGCCGCAATAATAACGCGGAGCGCCTTCTGAATGTATTCCCGCCGCAATAATAACGCGGAGCGCCTTCTGAATGTATTCCCGCCGCAATAATAACGCGGAGCGCCTTCTGAATGTATTCCCGCCGCAATAATAATGCGGAGCGCCTTCTGAATGTATTACCGTCGCAATAATAATGCGGAGCGGAGTCTGAATGTATTCCCGTCGCAATAATAACACGGAGCGGCGTCTGAATGTATTACCACAGCAGTAACGCGGAGCGGCGTTTGAATGTATTACCGTCGCAATAATAATGCGGAGCGGAGTCTGAATGTATTACCGTCGCAATAATAATGCGGAGCAGAGTCTGAATGTATTACCGTCGCAATAATAATGCGGAGCGGCGTCTGAATGTATTCCCGTCGCAATAATAACGCGGAGCGGCGTCTGAATGTATTCCCGCCGTGATAATAACACGGAGCGGCGTCTGAATGTATTACCACAGCAGTAACGCGGAGCGGCGTCTGAATGTATTCCCGCCGCACTAATGACGCAGAGCGCCGTTTAGATGTATTACCGCCGCAATAATAATGCGGAGCACCTTCTGAATGTATTACCGCAGCAGTAACGCGGAGCGGCGTCTGAATGCATTACCGTCGCAATAATAACATGGAGCGGCGTCTGAATGTATTACCACTGCACTAACGTGGAGCGGCGCCTGAATGTATTACCGTTGCATTAATAATGCGGAGCGCCTTCTGAATGTATTACCACAGCAGTAACGCGGAGCGGCGTCTGAATGTATTACCACAGCAATAATAACGCGGAGCGGCGTCTGAATGTATTACCGCCGCAATAATAATGCGGAGCGGCGTCTGAATGTATTACCACAGCAGTAACGCGGAGCGGCGTCAGAATGTATTACCACAGCAATAATAACGCGGAGCGGCGTCTGAATGTATTACCGCCGCAATAATAATGCGGAGCGGCGTCTGAATGTATTACCGTCGCAATAATAATGCGGAGCGGCGTCTGAATGTATTACCACAGCAGTAATGCGGAGCGGCGTCTGAATGTATTACCGTCGCAATAATAACGCGGAGCGGCGTCTGAATGTATTACCGTCGCATTAATAACGCGGAGCGGCGTCTGAATGTATTACCGTCGCAATAATAATGCGGAGCGGCGTCTAAATGTATTACCGCAGCAGTAACGCGGAGCGGTGTCTGAATGTATTACCGTCGCAATAATAACGCGGAGCGGCGTCTGAATGTATTACCGCCGCAATAATAATGCGGAGCGCCTTCTGAATGTATTACCGCAGCAGTAACGCGGAGCGGCGTCTGAATGAATTACTGTCGCAATAATAACACGGAGCGGCGTCTGAATGTATTACCACAGCAGTAACGCGTTGCGGCGTCTGAATGTATTACCGTCGCAATAATAATGCGTTGCGGCGTCTGAATGTATTACCGTCGCAATAATAACGCGGAGCGGCGTCTGAATGTATTACCGTCGCATTAATAACGCGGAGCGGCGTCTGAATGTATTACCGTCGCAATAATAATGCGGAGCGGCGTCTAAATGTATTACCGCAGCAGTAACGCGGAGCGGTGTCTGAATGTATTACCGTCGCAATAATAACGCGGAGCGGCGTCTGAATGTATTACCGCCGCAATAATAATGCGGAGCGCCTTCTGAATGTATTACCGCAGCAGTAACGCGGAGCGGCGTCTGAATGAATTACTGTCGCAATAATAACACGGAGCGGCGTCTGAATGTATTCCCGGCGCAATAATAATGCGGAGCGCCTTCTGAATGTATTACCGCAGCAGTAACGCGGAGCGGCGTCTGAATGTATTACCGCAGCAGTAACGCGGAGCGGCGTCTGAATGTATTACCACAGCAGTAACGCGGAGCGGCGTCTGAATGTATTACCGTCGCAATAATAATGCGGAGCGGCGTCTAAATGTATTACCGCAGCAGTAACGCGGAGCGGTGTCTGAATGTATTACCGTCGCAATAATAACGCGGAGCGGCGTCTGAATGTATTACCGCCGCAATAATAATGCGGAGCGCCTTCTGAATGTATTACCGCAGCAGTAACGCGGAGCGGCGTCTGAATGAATTACTGTCGCAATAATAACACGGAGCGGCGTCTGAATGTATTCCCGGCGCAATAATAATGCGGAGCGCCTTCTGAATGTATTACCGCAGCAGTAACGCGGAGCGGCGTCTGAATGAATTACTGTCGCAATAATAACGCGGAGCGGCGTCTGAATGTATTACCACAGCAGTAACGCGTTGCGGCGTCTGAATGTATTACCGTCGCAATAATAATGCGGAGCGGCGTCTGAATGTATTACCACAGCAGTAACGCGGAGCGGCGTCTGAATGTATTCCCGCCGCAATAATAACGCGGAGCGCCTTCTGAATGTATTCCCGCCGCAATAATAACGCGGAGCGCCTTCTGAATGTATTCCCGCCGCAATAATAACGCGGAGCGCCTTCTGAATGTATTCCCGCCGCAATAATAATGCGGAGCGCCTTCTGAATGTATTACCGTCGCAATAATAATGCGGAGCGGAGTCTGAATGTATTCCCGTCGCAATAATAACACGGAGCGGCGTCTGAATGTATTACCACAGCAGTAACGCGGAGCGGCGTTTGAATGTATTACCGTCGCAATAATAATGCGGAGCGGAGTCTGAATGTATTACCGTCGCAATAATAATGCGGAGCAGAGTCTGAATGTATTACCGTCGCAATAATAATGCGGAGCGGCGTCTGAATGTATTCCCGTCGCAATAATAACGCGGAGCGGCGTCTGAATGTATTCCCGCCGTGATAATAACACGGAGCGGCGTCTGAATGTATTACCACAGCAGTAACGCGGAGCGGCGTCTTAATGTATTACCGTTACAATAATAACGCGGAGCGGCGTCTGAATGTATTACCGCCGCAATAATAATAATGCGGAGCGGCATCTGAATGTATTACCACAGCAGTAACGCTGAGCGGCGTCTTAATGTATTACCGCCGCAATAATAACGCGGAGCGCCTTCTGAATGTATTCCCGCCGCAATAATAACGTGGAGCGCCTTCTGTATGTATTCCCGCCGCACTAATAATGCGGAGCGGCGTCTGAATGTATTAGCGTCGCAATAATAATGCGGAGCGGCGTCTGAATGTATTCCCGCCGTGATAATAACACGGAGCGGCGTCTGAATGTATTACCACAGCAGTAACGCGGAGCGGCGTCTTAATGTATTACCGTTACAATAATAACGCGGAGCGGCGTCTGAATGTATTACCGCCGCAATAATAACGCAGAGCGCCTTCTGAATGTATTCCCGTCGCAATAATAACACGGAGCGGCGTCTGAATGTATTACCGCCGCAATAATAATAATGCGGAGCGGCATCTGAATGTATTACCACAGCAGTAACGCTGAGCGGCGTCTTAATGTATTACCGCCGCAATAATAACGCGGAGCGCCTTCTGAATGTATTCCCGCCGCAATAATAACGTGGAGCGCCTTCTGTATGTATTCCCGCCGCACTAATAATGCGGAGCGGCGTCTGAATGTATTAGCGTCGCAATAATAATGCGGAGCGGCGTCTGAATGTATTGCCGTCGCAATAATAACACGGAGCGGCGTCTGAATGTATTACCACAGCAGTAACGCTGAGCGGCGTCTTAATGTATTACCGCCGCAATAATAACGCGGAGCGGCGTCTGAATGTATTACCACAGCAGTAACGCGGAGCGGCGTCTGAATGTATTACCACAGCAGTAACGCTGAGCGGCGTCTTAATGTATTACCGTCGCAATAATAACGCGGAGCGGCGTCTGAATGTATTACCACAGCAGTAACGCAGAGCGCCTTCTGAATGTATTCCCGCCGCAATTCCCGCCGCGTCTGAATGTATTACCGTCGCAATAATAATGCGGAGCGGCTTCTGAATGTATTACCGCCGCAATAACGCAGAGCGCCGTCTGAATATATTACCGTTGCAATAATAATGCGGAGCGGCGTCTGAATGTATTACCTCCGTAATAATAATGCGGAGCGCGTTCTGAATGTATTCCCGTCGCAATAATAACGCGGAGCGGCGTCTAGATGTATTACCACAGCAGTAATGCGGAGCGGCGTCTGAATGTATTACCGTCGCGATAATAACGCGGAGCTCCTTCTGAATGTATTCCCGTCGCAATAATAACGCGGAGCGGCGTCTAGATGTGTTACCACAGCAGTAACGCGGAGCGGCGTCTGAATGTGTTACCACAGCAGTAACGCGGAGCGGCGTCTGAATGTGTTACCACAGCAATAATAACGCGGAGCGGCGTCTGAATGTATTACCGTTGCAATAATAACGCGGAGCGGCGTCTGAATGCATTACCGCCGCAATAATAACGCGGAGCGGCGTCTAGATGTATTCCCGCCGTGATAATAAGGCAGCGCGTCGTCTAGATGTAGTACCGCCGTGATAATAATGCGGAGGGGAATGGCTGCTCCTTGCAGTTGATTCAGGTTCACCGTGCGCGGACATTCCTTGAGCGCTGTCCCCGGAGGCCCCCGGTCACGCTGCGTGTGACTCATGTTGGGTGTTATATGGAGAAGCTGCTCAGATGCCACATTTTTCTCTCTGGGAAGAACTGCCAGGGACCCAGTAACAGATTGCGTGGCCCTTTTATGTTGGCCCCCAGTGCGCCCATCACACATTTAATCAAATGATCCCCCTCATGTCTGTCGTTGAAAACTGAATGAACCCCCTTGGCATTGGGGTGGTTTGTGGAGACAGAACCCTGTGGGGTTACGGTTATCACTAGAAATGGCCCCCAGCCTAAGGGCCACAGGTCAGACATGTCTCTGAACCATTAGAGCAGGAGCTGTGTGTTCATTTAGATAAAATAAATCGTCACCCTCCCCCCCATGATAATTACCACTTGACGCCATCACTCTATGTACATCCTCGGGGAATGTTAATCGCTTCATGTCTGTAGTAAGAGGCGGCATTCCACCCACGTATCCGTTACGCAGGACGGGCCCCGTGTCCCTCTCTGGCCGGGATACACCGGACCATTCTCCAGAGAGACGGGAGGAAAGAGGGCATCAGGGTTTTGGTCCCTATCGGGCGATGTGCTCCTAGTCATGCAGCAGAGGGTCCCTCTATGAAGAACACGCCACTGCCCGTCCCCCCATGATTCAGGCGCCCCCGGCAGATGCCCAGGGTCTGTAGTTTTAGCTGAATCCACTAACTTTGTGGTTTCCGTTTTGTATAAGGTCATGGTTTGTCCTCCCCGGGCAGCCTGTGATGGGACGTCCCCATATAATCGGCTTCTCTCGAGGAGACAGAAGCTGCGGTTATTTTGCAATAGCGCATTGACTCAGTTCTGAACCATTTTTAGGGGGTTCGTGCAGATAGATGAGGTTCTAGATTCTCCGTGCCCGATGTTCCCCGCCGTAACCTCTGCCGTGGTGTGAGGGGACGTCGTGTCACCTCCGTGGGGTTACGTCTTCCGTGGCCGGAGTTAATATGAGGATGTGATGTGTGAAACCAGAACTGAGATCTAGGGCATCGCTGAAGACGTTCTGCTCGGCTGAACTCCCATCACGATAATTCAGAGCGAAAGTCTCAGAAATAGAAAAACCTGCTTGCAGAAGTTTCCCGGAGCGGACTGAAGCCACGGAGGATTATACGGATAAAATGTGTTAAAACCGCTCTCATTAACACCTGGGGTCTGGAGGAAGCAAATTATCCGCAGATCCTAACCTTTTATCTCCGTCAGAAGAGGTCTGAGCCTCCGCCGTGCCACAGACGGTTGGCCGTGGGCCACAAAAAGCTCATGGAAGTCCCAGGTTACAATGACTTGCTCCTTGGGCACGTTTCGGGACAATTTACACCAAGAAAGGGTGGACCTGACGGCCGTGGGAGCCGCCTGATAAACCCTTTTTGGCTGAGAATCGATAAATAAGGCTTTATTGTGCATGCCGTAGCGGGGGTACACGGAGGGGACACTAGTTATCACAGCGGTTTGGGGTTTGGACACAGCGTTGGCCTCCAGAATCCTGTTAGGTGTTTTTTTTTTTTTTGTTAAATGATTTGCGTTTGAAGCCTTGTTTTCCGCGAGCGCCAGTGAACCCCAGACGGGAATCCTCAGCCTTTCATTTTAAGATCGCTCCCTGAACCACCCTCGCCGGGTCTGCCAACCCCCTCCCGGGGCAACGTCTGTTTCGCTCGGAAAGGCGGCTTTTTTCCAGCTCTCTGTCTGGGTTTTGATGGGACGCGGAGCGGCTCCGCCGATACCGGCAATTTCCTGGAGCCAAAATGAAACCCTCTTGGACACGACGCTCCAAGCTGGCCCTAGCTGGTCATCGTCTGGCTTAATCGAGGGCCAAGGACGCGTTATGTTTGATTTTAGACGCGTGGCCCTCATTTGGGGTTATGCACAGAGAACGCGTTGCCTTCTAGTCTAAATTATTCCTTCGCGAATGGATGAGCAGCCACTCTTTTTAGGCACGAAATGAAATCAGGCGCGTCTATAAATATACATTTCTGGTGACTTCTGTTTCTCCCAAACTTCAGCGACGCTTGAGGTTTCAAAAGCACCCACGAGAGAGGTACAGAGATACAGCGAGGATTTATACAACCGGCCCGTAAATGGAAGTTAAACTTATATGAATGGAGGATAGGGGTCGATTCACTGAATGGTGGTAGACCAAGTGGAATTCAGAGAAATGTATCGCTTGCAATAGGAAAGAGATTTTACTGGAAGAAGGGCTTGTTCCTCGTCCAGAGAGAAGACATTGTGCCAACATCCGGGCGAGCTCCGCTTGGGCCACACAAACTCTGTGCCAGCGCCTGAGCTCCCAACCTCGGCCCAGATTGACAAATGCCCCAATTGGGTTTCAATCTTTCCTTTATCTGCCCCAGGTCAGCAATCAGGGCCATGGGGGTCGTGGGGCATCAGTCTGGTGTGCTAATGCATGTGGTCACATGGTACCAGAAATACCTTGGCCTCCCTGGGCCAATAGAGGGATACCCAGGGCTAATTTAAGCCTTATCTTGGCCCTGAAGATTTAAGTTATATCCCTCCTGGATCTGCCCGCTTCCCTGTCTCGGCTCACACGTTGTTACCCCGCCTGCCCACGTATTTCCTGCCCCTGCAAATTGGTCGCAATGAGTTTGGACGACATAGACCGACGGAGGCAGGGGGTGTATCGGGGGTGATTAGGTTGGGTAATGTGTGGCCCCACTGGGTGACCGTGGTGTTCCGGCCTCCCTCTGCTGAATGGGGCTGTGTTTTTGAAAACCTTGGCCACGGTCTCCTGGGAGGCAGTTTATGTCTGGAGGAGCCGCACAGAGGCCAGCCATGCGCAGAACCATTTCATGTGGCTGTCCTGCTGATGCTTGCTCCATATGGGAATTGGCTACGAACGTGGACTGTCCATTAGATGAGAGTCTGGCCATAGACCGTAACTTTAATAGCCCCACACAGATTTACCCCAGCTAGGTGTGTTACACTGCTAACGGTTCCCAGGAGCCCCAGGCAGGCCTTTATCACAGCTGGAACCGTGTGTATCTGAATGAAAACGTAAAGCAGCCAATGGGAGGTACGCAGAGATCAGATTCCGCCTCCCATTGGCTGCCGCTTTCTGTCTCTCTCATTCACGCTCATTCCCACGCTCCGCCATCACGGCGTCAGAGACAAACGAGTCGAGATTCTCTTGACTGTAAATATTTAAAAACCATTCTGTGAGTACAAATAAAGAGGATATAAACACAGATGCGGATACTGCGGTGTATACAAACGCTACGCGCAGCTGGGAGAGCCAGGCCCAAGACGCTTTCACCACATTTTCTCCAACAGAGTAAAAAGCTGCATTGGGGACATAATGTGCGTTCCTTTTGCGTATATATAAATCGATTTTCATGTGATATTTTTACCAATAGCTGCCCTGGATTAAAACCTCGTTATTTTATACTTCTGGGAAGTCAATGTTTCTCTTTTCTTTATCGTTAGACTTTCAACATTCTAGTCCCATGACCGGCCCCCAGATGTGTCAATTCACGTCATTGCAATAAGCATTAAACCAGAGGAATGGTCTGGCCGTGGAAGCGGAAAGGATTGTAGAAATCACAGTGTTATTTAAGGGGCAATCTCGGGGTCCGGGGATGAGCACAGATTTTGGCCCCTGTAATCTTCTTCTGGGGCCCCCAGTGCCTACCGTAAGCGGTTGTCTGATTTTGCCACTCTGAGGAGTAACAGTCACAGAATTTGCTTTGAACAGTCAGATCAGCAAATAGCATTGATCATACGATGGGGTAATTGGGCAAATACAGTGTGTAAGCAATACATTAGGCACCCAACTACCCCTATTTACTCCATGAAATAAAAGAAAGTCCGCCTCTGGCTGCATGTTATATCCTGCATGGAAGCGGAGAGGTTCTCTGCTCACGACACATCAACATCTTAACACAAATCGCATTAAATGAATAGAAACAGTGAGCAGCCGAGGTCAGCCCCCCCCCACAGTGCATTTTACACCAGCTTCCCCGCACCGCTACACGAACCCGCAGAGTGTACGTCTACCGGTCCTGCCCACACGGAGCCGGAAGAAATACTTTGGAGCGGTCGGTTATCCTGAGAAACCCGGGGTGATGGGGTAGTTACCGGGAAATTCTACCCAACAAGAGTTGTTTATATTTCAATTAAAAACAAAAAAAAAATAAAAAAACTTTTCCGTCAAACACTATATCTGCAAAATATGCCCTGATGTTCTGTTACAGAATAATCCTAGCAGATCATGTATGTAATATCACATGTCATGCCGTGTTCACAGGGTCCCTACTGCCTGCGCCCCCACGAGAATCAATCTCATCGCTAATCACGGGAATGTTGGGAGTTATGTCTGCCCTATGTGGTTTCTCATTTATTGCTAAGTGGTGGTTCCTTATAAGAAGTAGCCCTTCTGATTCACATTTAATAAGTTCCCATCCATCAGGGAGGGGGTATTGGATGCACAGAATGGCCTTTTGGGAGAGGTGGTACAGTGTCAAACTCTAGGCTTGTTTAATAATGCCTGGGATAGGCTGTCCTGAGTTGGAAATTCATTTCCAGGTCACTGTCTCCAAATGTCTCCTAACCCCCAGTGGGGCCAGGCACAGAAACCCTTCATACTGGGGGCAGGATGGTCCTAAGGGTAAAAAAAGGAATTTGGCTTCACAAAATCCACATGGCTTATTTGGCAGCACGTTTGGGTGATTGTTGACACACGGCACGTATTTATAATCAAAATACGGAACAGTCGGACACAGACTTCGGGTATCGGGGTGGGTTGTATCCCTTCCACCAGTGCCGGATCCTTCTCTGCTCCGTACATACTCTTACATTGTCACCGTTGCTCTGTAGACCCTACTAATACTGGCCGGGTCCTGCCCTTGTGTACACTTGGTGACTATTGGGGCACTTAAGGGATAATAACCACCAATGAAAGTCACCGTCCTCTCCGTACAGCCGGTTACACCGGGGTTGTCCTCCGATTGACCGCGCTGAGGTGAAGTCCTTCCTTCAGCTCTTTCTGGAAGCAGTTGTGAACCTGCAGGAAACTGGCCTCGTGCTCGGGATTGAAACTGGCGGCTGTCGTGATTTTCAGGGGTTCCCTAGAAAGCGTGTACATGGAGATCTCGCCCATGGGGATGGCGCGGATCCTGGCGGGTGACACTTCCCGGGATGGGGAAGGTTCTGTCGAGTGCGAGCTGGATCTGGATCTTCTCCTCCGATACCGGTAACTCGGCATCCTGGCGTAGGGGGACGACGAGGAGGCTTTAATAAACTCCCTTCTGGATTTAAACCTCAGTAATTTGTTCCTTTCGATGTAAATATTCACGGCCAGGACCCCTATAGTTTCTGCCACGATGAAGGATAACGCCCCGAAATAAAAGGACCAGCCGTAGTTGTACTGATTTTTCTTATCCTCGTCCTTCTTGTCGCTGGGGTCGCCGGCATTGCTGGAGATGTACACGATGATCCCAATGATATTGCTGAGCCCTGAAAGTAGAATAAACTCATTACCGGCAAAGAACTGGAAGAGTCTGTGATACCCGGATACCGGCCCTCCAAACCAGAACATGCGCAGCCAATATGGGACCTCCAGGAGATTCATTTGCCTATTGGCTGACCCAGTTCAGCTGCTCTGAACAGGACTTCTCAATAGGATCGTGTTTCTTGGATCTATGGAGTGTGGGCGTGGTTAAATATTTAAGCCACTCCCACAGTCCTAAATATTTATAGCAAGAAGAATAAAATGCATTTATGCTGCTACCGAGAGCGAGCTGGGAACCTGCAGGGTTTTTACTTAACCAGCAACTCCCAGACTTCGGCTGCACCCGAACGGACCCGACGCGGTGAACCAATTTAATAACAAGAGGGGTGAAGGTGGCGGAACTAGGGGGTGTTTTTAGGGGGGCAGGTATTTTTGGTGCTGATACACTTGTGTGTGGAATTAGGAAATCCCCCAATGCACTTACCGGCTGCCACGAACAGTATGCCGGCGCTGAGGATGATGTTATTCCGCTTACTGTAGATGCGCCCGGCGCCCACACACAGCCCTCCCAGTAACAGCAGGACGGTGCTCAGGATGGGGAACACGCTGGAAGCCCGAACGATCCCTGAAACGAGACAAGGTCACAGGCGTCAGCAGCTCTGAACCTGGAGCCGCCGTTTCCAAGAAGGGCCCCGTCTCAGACTCCTCATAATAATCTGACGACAAATAGAAATGTTCTTGTGCTGTTACATCGGTTTACTCCAGCGCTGAATAACAGTGATAGTTTTTCAGATTTTATATTTTCCAGGCAGGGTATTATATGCAAATCACCCTCCATTTCCCATGACCCTTCAGTAGGGACTGTATCAGAATTCAGAATTGTTCTCTCCCCGCGTTGTTTTAGTGGACGGCACATGAGCCTCTAGCGCTGGAGATTGTTTCCGGCCGCGCAGGTCCCTCCGTAACGCTATCATCACAGATATATCAGGCCTGGGGGTGATTTATACCCTGTGACAGGGGCAGCAAGATATCGGGGAAAAACAGAGGGGTTGCTATTAAAAAGCAATACCAAATGTGCTGATGCCCTTTAATTTACGGCTGGGCGTGAAGTCTGTGTAAGAGGGAGGATTATTTTGTTTTTAGTTCAGAATCTATTCACCAACCGATAAACACTAAAACGTACAGACCATGAATTTTACGAACTTTGAGAATATTTTAACGAACATTTAAACTTTTTGGGAAATCTGCAGCCTGTGCCATGTTCTGACTACTTTCTCAGTATCAGGGTTGTTAATGCCTCCTATCATGATAATTACTTAAAGGAACAAAGTGTTTTACAACATGGAATCCAGGTAATGCGGCATTTTGTTGGCATGTCTTATGGCACGGAGCGGAACGCGTCATGACAACTATTGGCGGATCTCCACAGGATATGGGAGTGATTGACATCTGTACCCGGTTCTGTTCAGCCTTGAAGTCACTTGAGGCTAACAATGCTCACGTATCACTGATTATCAACTTCAATCCATCACATGCAAGGGCTACGGAGGGCCCAAGGCTGCCTGGCGCTGAGGCCAATTAACCCTCCGCTTGGAAAGTCTGAGCTCAAACAGGCTTCTCTATAAGGGGACCTCATGTAACTTGCAGGATAGTAGTTACCAGTTGGCTTGGAATTAAAGTGAGTTCCTTCTCCGCCCCAGCAAGTATTGGCGAGCACTTTCGTGTGATTAAACCGAGCAGTCCTCGGGCCGGGCTGTCGGCAGGCTCTGCCAGGTTTCGTTGCCGGTTATCATCCGCCATACAGAGCCCCTGCTGTAGCTGGGGATTCTGGGTAATAACCCCCCATACCCGCATTCCACTTACGTAAGAGATATTCGGAGCTGTCATGGTCATAGTCATTATCTTCTGGAAAATGATTAATTCGGAAACAATTTCCTTTGTAGAGCCCTAAAGAAAGAGAGAATAAAATTAATGTGAGTGTGAATTACAGAATATATGATAGGTGTAACGCGTGTATTACAGAATATATGATAGAGAGGTGTAACGCGTGTATTACAGAATATATGATAGAGAGGTATAACGCGTGTATTACAGAATATATGATAGAGGTGTAACGTGTGTATTACAGAATATATGATAGAGAGGTGTAACGCGTGTATTACAGAATATATGATAGAGAGGTGTAACGCGTGTATTACAGAATATATGATAGAGAGGTGTAACGCGTGTATTACAGAATATATGATAGAGGTGTAACGCGTGTATTACAGAATATATGATAGAGAGGTGTAACGCGTGTATTACAGAATATATGATAGAGGTGTAACGCGTGTATTACAGAATATATGATAGAGAGGTGTAACGCGTGTATTACAGAATATATGATAGAGAGGTGTAACGCGTGTATTACAGAATATATGATAGAGAGGTGTAACGCGTGTATTACAGAATATATGATAGAGAGGTGTAACGCGTGTATTACAGAATATATGATAGAGAGGCGTAACGCGTGTATTACAGAATATATGATAGAGAGGCGTAACGCGTGTATTACAGAATATATGATAGAGAGGTGTAACGCGTGTATTACAGAATATATGATAGAGAGGTGTAACGCGTGTATTACAGAATATATGATAGAGAGGCGTAACGCGTGTATTACAGAATATATGATAGAGAGGCGTAACGCGTGTATTACAGAATATATGATAGAGAGGTGTAACGCGTGTATTACAGAATATATGATAGAGAGGTGTAACGCGTGTATTACAGAATATATGATAGAGAGGTGTAACGCGTGTATTACAGAATATATGATAGAGAGGTGTAACGCGTGTATTACAGAATATATGATAGAGAGGTATAACGCGTGTATTACAGAATATATGATAGAGAGGTGTAACGCGTGTATTACAGAATATATGATAGAGAGGTGTAACGCGTGTATTACAGAATATATGATAGAGAGGTGTAACGCGTGTATTACAGAATATATGATAGAGAGGTGTAACGCGTGTATTACAGAATATATGATAGAGAGGTGTAACGCGTGTATTACAGAATATACGATAGAGAGGTATAACGCGTGTATTACAGAATATATGATAGAGAGGTGTAACGCGTGTATTACAGAATATATGATAGAGAGGTGTAACGCGTGTATTACAGAATATATGATAGAGGTGTAACGCGTGTATTACAGAATATATGATAGAGAGGTGTAACGCGTGTATTACAGAATATATGATAGAGAGGTGTAACGCGTGTATTACAGAATATATGATAGAGAGGTGTAACGCGTGTATTACAGAATATATGATAGAGAGGTGTAACGCGTGTATTACAGAATATATGATAGAGAGATGTAACGCGTGTATTACAGAATATATGATAGAGAGGTGTAACGCGTGTATTACAGAATATATGATAGAGAGGTGTAACGCGTGTATTACAGAATATATGATAGAGAGGTGTAACGCGTGTATTACAGAATATATGATAGAGAGGTGTAACGCGTGTATTACAGAATATATGATAGAGAGGCGTAACGCGTGTATTACAGAATATATGATAGAGAGGTGTAACGCGCGTATTACAGAATATATGATAGAGGTGTAACGCGTGTATTACAGAATATATGATAGAGAGGTGTAACGCGTGTATTACAGAATATATGATAGAGGCGTAACGCGTGTATTACAGAATATATGATAGAGAGGTGTAACGCGTGTATTACAGAATATATGATAGAGAGGCGTAACGCGTGTATTACAGAATATATGATAGAGAGGTGTAACGCGTGTATTACAGAATATATGATAGAGAGGTGTAACGCGCGTATTACAGAATATATGATAGAGAGGCGTAACGCGCGTATTACAGAATATATGATAGAGAGGCGTAACGCGTGTATTACAGAATATATGATAGAGAGGTGTAACGCGTGTATTACAGAATATATGATAGAGAGGTGTAACGCGTGTATTACAGAATATATGATAGAGAGGTGTAACGCGTGTATTACAGAATATATGATAGAGAGGTGTAACGCGTGTATTACAGAATATATGATAGAGAGGTGTAACGCGTGTATTACAGAATATATGATAGAGAGGTGTAACGCGTGTATTACAGAATATATGATAGAGAGGTATAACGCGTGTATTACAGAATATATGATAGAGAGGTGTAACGCGTGTATTACAGAATATATGATAGAGAGGTGTAACGCGTGTATTACAGAATATATGATAGAGAGGTGTAACGCGTGTATTACAGAATATATGATAGAGAGACGTAACGCGTGTATTACAGAATATATGATAGAGAGGTGTAACGCGTGTATTACAGAATATATGATAGAGAGGTGTAACGCGCGTATTACAGAATATATGATAGAGAGGCGTAACGCGCGTATTACAGAATATATGATAGAGAGGCGTAACGCGTGTATTACAGAATATATGATAGAGAGGCGTAACGCGTGTATTACAGAATATATGATAGAGAGGTGTAACGCGTGTATTACAGAATATATGATAGAGAGGTGTAACGCGTGTATTACAGAATATATGATAGAGAGGTATAACGCGTGTATTACAGAATATATTATAGAGAGGTGTAACGCGTGTATTACAGAATATATGATAGAGAGGTGTAACACGTGTATTACAGAATATATGATAGAGAGGCGTAACGCGTGTATTACAGAATATATGATAGAGAGGTGTAACGCGTGTATTACAGAATATATGATAGAGAGGTGTAACGCGTGTATTACAGAATATATGATAGAGAGGTGTAACGCGCGTGTATTACAGAATATATGATAGAGAGGCGTAACGCGTGTATTACAGAATATATGATAGAGAGGCGTAACGCGTGTATTACAGAATATATGATAGAGAGGCGTAACGCGTGTATTACAGAATATATGATAGAGAGGTGTAACGCGTGTATTACAGAATATATGATAGAGAGGTGTAACGCGTGTATTACAGAATATATGATAGAGAGGCGTAACGCGTGTATTACAGAATATATGATAGAGAGGTGTAACGCGTGTATTACAGAATATATGATAGAGAGGTGTAACGCGTGTATTACAGAATATATGATAGAGAGGTGTAACGCGTGTATTACAGAATATATGATAGAGAGGCGTAACGCGTGTATTACAGAATATATGATAGAGAGGCGTAACGCGTGTATTACAGAATATATGATAGAGAGGTGTAACGCGTGTATTACAGAATATATGATAGAGAGGTGTAACGCGTGTATTACAGAATATATGATAGAGAGGTGTAACGCGTGTATTACAGAATATATGATAGAGAGGTGTAACGCGTGTATTACAGAATATATGATAGAGGTGTAACGCGTGTATTACAGAATATATGATAGAGAGGTGTAACGCGTGTATTACAGAATATATGATAGAGAGGTGTAACGCGTGTATTACAGAATATATGATAGAGAGGTGTAACGCGTGTATTACAGAATATATGATAGAGAGGTGTAACGCGTGTATTACAGAATATATGATAGAGAGGTGTAACGCGTGTATTACAGAATATATGATAGAGAGGTGTAACGCGTGTATTACAGAATATATGATAGAGAGGTGTAACGCGTGTATTACAGAATATATGATAGAGAGGTGTAACGCGCGTATTACAGAATATATGATAGAGGTGTAACGCGTGTATTACAGAATATATGATAGAGGTGTAACGCGTGTATTACAGAATATATGATAGAGAGGTGTAACGCGTGTA